>NC_054534.1:51164094-51326594 GCF_017654505.1 Polyodon spathula | reverse complement strand
AAATCTATCTGTTCTCAGATGATAGCACAGGCAACTTCAAAGAGCTAAGAAAAGTATACATTTTATCATTTATATCTCTCCCTATTGAAGTGTATAAGTTGTTAGAAAAATCTTTGAAGCATGAATTGATTTATTTTGGATTATTGGTCAGTGATTTAAAGAAAAATGTAATGTCTTTAATGTGGGAGTTTGTAGCTTGTTTTTTTAGTTGCCAGGATAAAGGTTTGTGTGCCTTATCTCCTAGCCAGAGCGTGTGAGCAGAGCAGAAGCAGGCCCATTTTGCTAGGAGCATGGATTGGGTAAAGTGCCTCTGGCATCGCTCCCGCTGCAGAAGATGTTTATCAAAGGAAAAATATTTCGCACTGTACATAAAAGAAATGATCCATAAACCAGGCAGCTTTTGCGATGCTCCAACAATATTGTGCAATCTATGAAATCGTCCTGTATAATTAAAGTTAACAAAATAATCAATACTATCCAGTTTGCACATGTGACAAAGTGATTAACAGTGTGCAGGAGTGCTGCGGTGATCAATAAACAGACAGACAACGATAATCCAGGTGTAATGGTATTTTATTTGTATATTCCAATGGTCTGATGACAAAAAGATAGTAAACAATAGTGACAACATACAATATAGCAGTGTGTATTGCTCTGTTTTTAATCCATGGATTGGTCCCGAAATAAGTCCCAATCTTTAAGACCCACACATAATACAAACACAATCACAAGTCCACAGTGAGTGCTACAGTGCTTGTGGTGAAAATATGATTAACAGTAGTGCAGTGTCATCTGGGTAACTGCTGGCCTTTGGCAACAGCTCCGGATCATGTTAGCAGTCTAATAACAATGAAAACAATGACAAAAACAAACAAAACACTCATGATAACAATACAGGTCTTACTTCCGGTTCAGCATTAACCATTCAAAGGAACGTATCTCTTCACTAGTCCCCTTGGTTAACGAGCACAACCACTCCTCTAAACCGCGGCTGCCACATCGTTTTCCTTTGTGATTTAGCGTACCATAACTCTGCCCCCTTTCTAGAAGCCAACTTCCGTCTAACCCTGAGAATAACTTGCCTGGCCATCCAGTCCAGTGCACTTTGTTCCTTTTACACAGCCCCTTCACAGGTCGAGAGGAAGATTTATCACCAAGAATCATATCATACTGTCTTTGTCACAGCACAATAAGAGGTTTATTACAACAGTGAAAGCCATTGTGTGCTTGTATATGAACCATGTTCATTGCAAATTTCACAAAGCTTGGACAATTAAATAAATCTTTAACCACATGGTATGTGCAAAAGGGTCAGTGTATGTTAGGATACCAAGCCGAAATACAACCCCATCAGCTTGGGGTTAAATTACTTATTTAGATAGCTGAAATCGTGTCATATTCAGCTTGGGGTTGTCTTGCGAATGATCCCATCGTGGTGCAGAAGATTCACTTTATCCAAAGCATTTTCATCACACTATGTACAAGTGAGATTGAACTATTCTCCACGGGCATAAATATAATAAAAAAAAAAAAAAAATAAAATAATAATAATAATAATAATAATAAAAAAAATAAATATATATATATATATATATATATATATATATATATATATATATATATATATATATATATATTTTTTTTTTGCAGCATATTTTGTTTTTCTAAGTGTGAATGTGTCAATTATAGTTATCAAATGTATTTTTGACAGAAATTAATGTTTTAATAATTAGTTTTACTAAATACATAATAGCACTCGCTGGAACCGGATCCCTGATATTTGTATCCGGTTCGTCGGTACCAAAGCAGGAACCGGTTCACACATCTCTACATTTTGAAAGCAATCTACACTAGCAGTGGAGCGGAGAGTGAGTGGAGCTGGCTGCAGAATTAGAAGCATATATATTGTGTAAGAGGGAGAAATATGAAAAATATTTTTCTTTTGGGGTGTGTATATGTCCAAATCAGAATCTGTCATAAATGTTTTTAATATTCTGGCAGATTTGCTATATTGTCTTTTATCGGTTTGGCTATTTGTATCATGCATGTTTTTTTCCTCGTTGTTGTTGTTATTTTGTATTTTATATAAATACGTAGCCGTTATGGTTTTGTTGTTGTTATTTTGTATTTTATATAAATACATAGCTGTTATGGTTTTGTAATATATATTTGAGTCTTAAATGTACTGTTTTTTGGTGGTTTAAAAAACGCAATTTAGCTACTTTTTGGCTGGTTATTACCAAAAATTTTGGGGGGCACTAAAAAAAAATATGGCAGCGCTGTTTATTTATGTTGTTTTTCAGTGTAGACTAAAGTATGCTTTGTTGCTGTCCTACCCGTTCAGCTGATCTATTTAAATGTAGGGAGTTGTGTTTATTGGCAGCTGCAACATAGTAACCACAACAGCAATAACAACCCCTTTCCATTCTGAATGACAAGTTGAAGAAATAAAAAAAAAAAAAAAAAACTGGATGCAGACTGACATCTTCTTTAGCAACTTTATTTCAGAACATACCGTGAACAAGTAACTGAACAAACGGCATGATCAGCATTAACACATGGAGGCTACTATATATTTGTAATTACTAAAAAAAAAAAAAAAAAAAAAAAAAATCATAATTCCGCTGATACATTTTACAACCTGTATGTATAATGATATGCAATCTAGTATGATAAACACCTTTTACATCATTTATTGAGACGTACAGATCTGTTCATTCTGTAACTTACATATTTAAAAATATGTTTTATTTTATTATTGTTCAATCAGTGATAGTCAGAGTGGAGGTTATGACAGACAACAAGGATCTGCACCCACTCACCAAAACCAATAAGTGGTTGCATGGTTTTTCTTTTTTTCTTGAACTTTCTTTTAATATTCAGTATTTCTGCTTATCTGACTTGCTTGCAGAACAAAAATGTATACTTGGAGGAGCTTTTAATACATATACCTCTCTGTCTCATTTTCAAAAATATATCTTACGTACATAAGTTGTGTTGCATTTGAACAGACAACTTTATTACAGCTTGTGGGATTTTGATATAAACTAAGAAAAGATTAAACAAATTAAAGTCCTTCTTTTACCTCATTACTTTCATTCGAGTTCCTCTTATCACACCAAACACAGTTCAGATAGCAGCTTTATAAAAATATTGTTATAAGGCTGCATGCTGTTTGGCCAGTCAGTGGTTCTAAGCCATGATATAATCCCTGGTATAGTAACTGTTGGGTATATCACTAGACCCGTAGCACTATTGTATCACTACGCCTATTGAAATAACAATAATAAAAAAAATAAAAGTACCTGGCAGTCATGGAATATACCACTGAAGGCATCACTTTTGAGCTGTTTGCACCGATGACAATCAATAAATGGGTAGATATCCTGGGAGTAAAGAATACCTTGTGTAGGCCTTACTTTACTCCATTGAATTAACTACAAAACAAAGGTTGCCAAATAGCAGTTCAAATTAAATGTTGTTTTGTTTATTCCCAGGGTAAATGGTACATAAAGTTGACAATGCATTTTATTTATTTTGAACTTTTTTTTTTAATTCCTTGCATTTGCAGCTTCTTCACAGTAAACAGTGGTAATAGACACGTTCTCATAAAGTAATAACATGAGGTTTACTTGTGCCTTTAGCTGAACAAGCAAATGAAAACTGAAAGTGAACTTTAAACACTTCAAATAAAACAAACGTGGAAATGGCATTGTAAAATGAAGGGGGGAAAAAAATCACCGTTCTGGTTCTCATTTATTATATTACATTTGGTTTTCATTTCTTACGCTCTTATTATCACTATGCGTGCATGCACATAATCTGATTTGTTAACATTTTGCTGTCTAAAAATGTTTAAATAGCAGCTCAAGAGCTGCTGTGTTATATCCTATATATATATATATATATATATATATATATATATATATATATATATATATATATATATATATATATATATATATAAATAATTGAGATCAGTTCACTTTTTGATAATTTCATAGTTTAAGAGTTTAATTAGTGGGTAGAATATTTAGGTTTATTTAAACTTAAAAGCTAGGGATATACGGTACATTTTCTATTTCCTAGAAAACAATTATTCTTTCCTTTCTCTTTCTCTACATATGTTATAGGTGAGTGTGTGCTTGAGTGAGTGTTGATGTATGTCCTTATTACTGTCTCTATTCTAGGTAGAGACCCCATCCAAAAAAAGCATATATTTGTGGCTTTTTTTGTTTTCTCTCTACACTTCTGCATTTGTTGGAAGAAATGGATGTCTTTTGTGAAAAATTGCTTTTTGATTTTGTTTTAAATTGGAACCTTATGTTTTTCAGAAGCATAACCTGTTTTTGGACTCTTAATTTGGACTCCTTTCTGCATACTTATTGAGTCTGGATTTTGAAATAATTTTACATAGCATGTTTAGTATTTGCACCGTGGTTAAATAATTGTATTTAATTTTGTTTGTTTTTATCAGCAGTTATCCATTTTCAACTCTTAATCTAGTATTGGTAATTAGAAAATACCTTATGTTTTTCCTGTTTTCATAGGTATATTATGACCCTATCTCAGATGGGGGTACGCGGTAGACTAGATTATTCGAAAGGGGTACAGGACCTAAAAAGTTTGAAAAGCACTGCCTCAGACAATAAACGACATTCACACAACTTGTCAAATATAAAACAATAGTTTATTTAAGAATAAAACGGTGTGCACAACTAATCTAATATTACAGAAAGGAAAAGCTGTTGATTAGAGATCTGCGTCAATAGTGTATAGTTAGAACATAAGAACATAAGAAAGTTTACAAACGAGAGGAGGCCATTCGGCCCATCTTGCTCGTTTGGTTGTTAGTAGCTTATTGATCCCAAAATCTCATCAAGCAGCTTCTTGAAGGATCCCAGGGTGTCAACTTCAACAACATTACTGGGGAGTTGATTCCAGACCCTCACAATTCTCTGTGTAAAAAAGTGTCTCCTATTTTCTGTTCTGAATGCCCCTTTTTCTAAACTCCATTTGTGACCCCTGGCCCTTGTTTCTTTTTTCAGGCTGAAAAAGTCCCTTGGGTCGACACTGTCAATACCTTTTAGAATTTTGAATGCTTGAATTAGGTCGCCACGTAGTCTTCTTTGTTCAAGACTGAACAGATTCAATTCTTTTAGCCTGTCTGCATATGACATGCCTTTTAAGCCCGGAATAATTCTGGTCGCTCTTCTTTGCACTCTTTCTAGAGCAGCAATATATTTTTTATAGCGAGGTGACCAGAACTGCACACAATATTCAAGATGAGGTCTTACTAGTGCATTGTACAGTTTTAACATTACTTCCCTTGATTTAAATTCAACACTTTTCACAATGTATCCGAGCATCTTGTTAGCCTTTTTTATAGCTTCCCCACATTGCCTAGATGAAGACATTTCTGAGTCAACAAAAACTCCTAGGTCTTTTTCATAGATTCCTTCTCCAATTTCAATATCTCCCATATGATATTTATAATGTACATTTTTATTTCCTGCGTGCAGTACCTTACACTTTTCTCTATTAAATGTCATTTGCCATGTGTCTGCCCAGTTCTGAATCTTGTCTAGATCATTTTGAATGACCTTTGCTGCTGCAACAGTGTTTGCCACTCCTCCTACTTTTGTGTCGTCTGCAAATTTAACAAGTTTGCTTACTATACCAGAATCTAAATCATTAATGTAGATTAGGAATAGCAGAGGACCTAATACTGATCCCTGTGGTACACCGCTGGTTACCACACTCCATTCTGAGGTTTTTCCTCTAATCAGTACTTTCTGTTTTCTACATGTTAACCACTCCCTAATCCATGTACATGTGTTTCCTTGAATCCCAACTGCGTTCAGTTTGAGAATTAATCTTTTGTGCGGGACTTTGTCAAAAGCTTTCTGGAAATCTAAATAAACCATGTCATATGCTTTGCAATTATCCATTATCGATGTTGCATCCTCAAAAAAATCAAGCAAGTTAGTTAGGCACGATCTCCCTTTCCTAAAACCATGTTGACTGTCTCCCAGTACCCTGTTACCATATAGGTAATTTTCCATTTTGGATCTTATTATAGTTTCCATAAGTTTGCATATAATAGAAGTCAGGCTTACTGGTCTGTAGTTACCTGGTTCAGTTTTGTTTCCCTTTTTGTGGATCGGTATTACGTTTGCAATTTTCCAGTCTGTCGGTACCACCCCTGTGTCAAGAGACTGCTGCATGATCTTGGTTAGCGGTTTGTAAATTACTTCTTTCATTTCTTTGAGTACTACTGGGAGGATCTCATCCGGCCCAGGGGATTTGTTTATTTTAAGAGCTCCTAGTCCCTTTAACACTTCTGCCTCAGTTATGCTAAAGTTATTTAAAACTGGATAGGAACTGGATGACATGTGGGGCATGTTGTCAGTATCTTCCTTTGTAAAAACTTGTGAAAAGTAATCATTTAATATATTTGCTATTTTTTTTTCTTCCTCTACGATTTTGCCATTTGTATCTCTTAAACATTTAATCTCCTCTTTGAATGTTCTCTTGCTGTTGTAATATTGGAAAAACATTTTGGAATTGGTTTTAGCTCCCTTAGCAATGTTCATTTCTATTTCTCTCTTGGCCTTTCTAACTTCCTTTTTGACTTGCGTTTGCAGTTCTGTGTACTCTTTCTGTGTACTTTCTTTTTGGTCCTTTTTTAATGCTCTGTAAAGTGCCTTTTTTCGCTGAATATTTTTTTTAATTGATCTATTAAACCATTTTGGCAATTTAGTTTTACATTTAGATTTGTCTACTTTAGGGATATAATTGTTTTGCGCCTCTAGTACTACATTTTTGAAGAACAACCATCCTTCTTCTGTGGGTGTTTTCTCTATTTTACTCCAATCTACTTCTGTTAGTCTCTGTTTCATACCTTCATAGTTTGCTTTTCTAAAATTGTAAACCTTAACTTTAGTCTTTACTTTTGGGGATTTAAAAAACACTTCAAATGAGACCATGTTGTGGTCTGAGTTTGCCAGTGGTTCTCTGACCTCTGTTTTAGTTATTCTATCTTCGTTATTTGAAAAGACTAAATCAAGGCATGCCTCCCCTCTAGTGGGTGCCTTCACAAATTGTGTTAGGAAGCAGTCATTTGTCATTTCCACCATTTCTATTTCATCCTTCGCGCTACCCACCGGGTTTTCCCATTTTATTTGGGGGAAGTTGAAATCCCCCATTAGTATGGCTTCTCCTTTGCTACACACATTTCTAATGTCATTGTATAACAGATTATTGTGCTCACCGTCTGAATCTGGCGGTCTATAGCATGCTCCTATTATTATGCCTTTTGAATTTTTGTCTGTTATTCTGACCCATATTGATTCGGTTTTATTTTCTTTGTCCAGGTTTAACACCTGGGCTTCAAGACTGTTTCTTATGTATAGCGCTACCCCTCCTCCTCTTCTGTCCTGCCTGTCTTTCCTATACAGTGTATACCCACAAATATTATATTCGTCCCCATCACTCTCAGATAACCACGTTTCTGTAACACCTATCACATCATAGTTACCTGTTAGTGCAGTAGCTTCAAGTTCTAGAATTTTGTTTCTGATACTTCTAGCATTTAGATAAATACATTTAATGGTTGTCTTACCTGAGTTGTTGTTCTTGTTTTGATGCGGTCTCCCTTCTGTTTTTTTGTTGATTTCTCCCCCCTTCCTTTCTAGTTTAAATGCTTCCGAACCTGCTCATTGATTCCATAGTCAAACGATTACAACGACCATAACATCATTAGCATACATGGTTAATATACTTATATTGAATATCGCTTATCACACAAAGTTAGTATTTTCAATACCCGTTTCTTGTTGTAGTCGATCATGTCAGTATGCATGAGAATTAATTCAACTTCCCATTCAGAACGGAATCCAACATTCCATTACCTAACTTAGCAAATTAGTTTTACTGTGTTAACTTAGTTTAGACGTGATGCACCAAATGAAATGGGCAATGATCAAATTCTTTGTATTTACAAGGCAACTCATTTGAGTTGCACATTTGAACAAAAGAAAGTACATTTCTTACACACTTCTAAAACAGGAAGTTATATTCTTAGAACAGTTTATCCACTTAACTTGATAGCATTTGTATTTAATATTAGACATGTTACTTTCCATATAAATAAGTTAATCTGTGTTGATACTGCAGCTCTCTGAATCTGAAGTTCCAATGAAGATGGTACTTTGCTGTATGCATTGTATTGCATAGGCTCACAATAAACAAATAATTATTTTCAAATGGAGATCAGGTTGTTGATCTCCAAGTCTTGCAGCATTGTAGTTGTTGTTGGCAGTTTTACAGCTGGAAATAGTTCCCTTGGTCAGTCGTAACTCAGTTCAGATAACGCGTTGCAATTGAAAAGTTCTGCTTTACCACACCTCTGGGTTTTATAATAGTTGCCTGTGCATTACTATTTTTTTTCACCGTGCTTTATTACATTTTGCCATGCTTTTGCTATGGTAAACTTTTATAAGTGATCTGTCTGTTGGTCCTCTGTTAGCACCAATGATGTTACCACAATGACTTAAAAATTAAGACATCCACCATTTTATACTTGACCATACCACTTATATATACCATTTCCAGTATCTTAGAACATAGCAGGTTAGATATGCTGTAGAGTCACCCTATAGAATTAAGACATTTTGCTTCATAAAGTCGAATGAAACCTGCTGAATAATGTTACGTTACTATATTGAATTGCATATCGCATTGTAGTTTTCCATATATTTAACAAAAAACTGTTAAATTTAACATGAAATACTGTACTACTAGTATGGTTTCCAGTAGTCTTTTGTAATGTCATTTTGTAGTTTCTTTTGAATACATGATGTAAAGTAAAATATCTAAGTTATTTTCATATAGTGTTTAAGTATATCTCAGTCCTAAAATTCTAGGTGATGCAAAACTTTTGGCCATAGCTGTACCTTCACAGCTCAGAGGAAACACAAACAGTAACTTAGGAGATATTGCAGATCTCTGTTAATGCTGGTCCGATGACAGACAGCTGCAGTGTTGTTAGTTGGCCTGGGATCAGAAATACAAGTGGTGCCTTTGTGTTTGATTTCAGTTACTATGGAAGTAACCATAGCAAACTGTTTAATGGATGTTCACCTTAGATTGGTAATAAGATGGGGATGCCAGGTTAACTGAAAGAAAAAAAGAAGACATCTTGGCTTTAAATGTTTTCAACCTTATTTATCTGTGCTGGCTATCTGGCGCATTCTGAAGAGCAGGTTTTATGTTAGTACTTGGTATGTCTGTCAATTTTAGTATGATTCCTGAATCAGACTTCATTTACTTAGGCTAAATAGTTATAATTAAACAGACATTGTAAATGTCTGGGAATGAATGTCAAAAATAAAGCTTAATGCCAGAGCTCCTGAGTGGCGCACAATTGGCCGAGCGCCGCCAGGGTAGGAAGGGCTTGTGTCAGCAGGGGAATCCACGGTTCACCACACATCAGCGACCCCTGTGGCCGATAGGGTGCCTGTGGTTCTGCAATGGAGCCGCCAGATCGGTGTTGTCCTCCGGCACTATAGGTCCGGTGTCCTCGTGGGTCCGTAGTGAGAAAAATGACAGATTGGTAGGAGTACATTTCGGAGGAAGCGTGTTCCAGCTGCCGTTTCCCGAGTCTTGCGGGGGGGTTGCGAGCGGTGAGTCAAGGATACAGATAATAATTGGGCATAAAAATTGGGGAGAAAAATTGGGGGTTAAAAATTGGTGAAGACTAAATTTATAAAAAATAAATAAATAAATAATTTAAAAATAAAGCTTAAGAAGAGTATTTTTGTTCTCATAAGTGAAAATAACCTTCCCTGGTAGAGAGCCTTGGAGATTAGTGCGGGTGTAGTACAAAAGACATGGTGTCTAGACTTTTAAATGTGAAATCATGATGCCTTTTCCTGATTTAGTCTGCATTTTGTTTGAACACTTACTCCATGATACAGATATGTGAAACAGTGGGTTCAACATTCCTAATTAAGAAAAATAAACTCATTATTTAAATAGACATTGAAAAAATACACAATATATTTTAAAATCTCTGCAGAGTGAATAACTATTAACAATTTGTATTGTATAAGTACATTTCAAAAGTAAGAGCAGCCTGCTTTGTGTGTGAACTGTAGAATTAGCAGGTCCCTCTGACATGCCCCAAGCAAGTTAGAAGATTTGTTTGTGGGGGAAAAAAGCTGCCATTATAGTAACCTACTTGTTCTTTTAATCTATGTTTTTATTGAAGGCAGCATAGCAACAGTGAAGAGGTGGCATTCACACCTAAATACAATATTGCTTGTTGGCCAAAGGTTTGAGTTTTTTGAGTTAATTAGAATGAAGGGTACATAAATCTTACTATGATTCTACACAGGACTAAACTTTATGGCAAATCTGAGGCATCACCACAGCTGTTTTACTGTTGCAATGTCCATTTTTCTAAAGTATATACAGCTGTGGCAGTATAAATTGAGCCCGCTCCTCATGAGCATATTGGTAGACACTAATACACTAAATGACAAGGACACTTGACACAAGGTTAACCCTGTTATGCCTGAACACCAGCATTTACTCACTGAAAAACTGCATACAAACCACTAATTTTCTTTTTAATCGGCTTTCTCATAATTTGGAAATCAAAGGATTAATTTTACAGATGTATAATGAAGAAACTAACATAATGGTGTGATTGTGTTCTGTTTTCTAGTGATGCTGTGGAACTACTCCAGCCCAGCACTCAGATTACTTCCTCTGTGAAGACCATGAACAAGGCTCCAGGCAACGTGTCCCGATTTGCACCTGTCAGTGTTGCACCAGTTCCAGCATTTAAATCCACTGCAGCCCCTGTCGCTGCCAAATCTGCAGACTGGCAGCTCACTAACGCAGCAGGTAACAAATCATTTCCTTCTGCACCATGTTAAGGTGTCTGATTTTTTTTTTTTTTTTTTTTTTTTTTTTTTTTATTCTTCAAATGCTCATCATTGATAATGCCAACCCCCACAAAGATTTTTTTTTAATTAATTTCCTTTGGCATTAATTAATTTACTTGTTTATATTAATGTTTCCTGCAAATGTTAAATATACCCATCATGTTTGAGTGTATGCATATACATATTATAGATACATATATTAATTAGAAACTTGTTTTACCTATGACACTGGCATATTCTGTTAACACGCAGTTTGCACATTGCAGTATATGGAAGTTAACGTCTGATATTATGGGCTGGCAAGTGACTCTTGTAGATAACAGTATTCAGTCTTATACAGAGTAGAGATAGGAGCTGCACACTAAACAAGTTAAGAATGTTAGTATGTGAAGCAGTTGCCATTCTTCAAAAATCCTCCAGGTGGCAAATCTAAGCTAAAATATTTTTTTTGCAGGACTCATTTCTAGTACACAACACTTCTCACCTTTCTCGAGGCTGAATTGGCCACTGGACTTTGCTAGGTAGTGAAATGAACATCTTCTGACAGCTCGACAAGCCAGTTTAAATGGGGTCTTGACAGGGCAGCGTCTCAGCCCAGGCTGACTACCAGCAGGAATTAGACCCAGAGACAGAAAGCTGCAGTTTTAAGCACTTGAGTCCACATTTAGTAAACAAAACAACAAATAAACAAGAACAAAGAATGGCATGGGGGGTAAAATAAAATGTTCAAACAAAAGAACAAATGCCTAGGCTGGGCATTAGCCTTCACTGTCACATTGCCAAACAATACAGAAATCACAGCACAAACTCCTCCAACAAACAAAGGATTTCTGTGGCATTTTATTTATGTGGCCACTCCCCGATAAGCATCAGTTACCGAATTGGGGAATGGCCATATCTGATTACTGGCAGGGACAGATCTTACTCCATCCCTGCCAACCTTACATTCCCCCCCCACACACACACACACACTATTTACAGCGGCATGGCTTCTTCCTTTTTATCTTAAATACAATAAACTCCCTCGCTGTGACCTACTTAATATAATGACCAGCTTTTGTTTAAACCAGTCCCTTTGAACTTGGAGTCATCTGAAGGTCATCTATTAAAAATAACTACTTACTTTACAAAGTCCCTTTGGTGTTCAGAGTAGAGTAATGCCACTGTAGCAGTTGTTTCAAAAGATTTAGTTACCCACTGTTTATTATGCAATAAAATATGGTACATACAACTACAACCACTGTAGTATTGGAACACAATTACATTGCCAAGAAAAAGTTTGTGAACCCCAATGATAATTATGGAAATTCCATAGTTTTACCATGATAGCCTTCTTGAATCAAAACCAGTCTTTTCTTAAATATCCAGTGAGGGTTTGTCACAAAGAGGGCAGGAGTGGGTGGCGTCAGAGCAGAAACAGGAAAATAAACAGCTAGAGATGGAGTTTGGTTGAGCTGAGCGAATGTTTTCGCTCAGCATTTAATAAATAAACAGAACAGAAAATAAACGGTGGGAACAAACAAAAATACAGGACCTGGCACATTCGCCAAAATAAACAGACAAACAAAAAGGACCAGACAAAACACGGTGAGCTTTTACTTTATGTTATTATTATTCTTATACTTATTTCCTCCATCTCCAATCCCGTTCTCCACTCACCGAACACACAACCGCGAAAACATGCTGCTTTTATGCAGCTGTACCAAGACTCGATTGCTAATCAATCATTCAGTTGGAGTCGCGGTACAACTGCACGTGAATTAATAAAGTGCAGTTCCCCATGCTCATATATTATTACCATTTACTTGCATGTGAATTGCTGTGCAATCCTCGTGCCTAAATACAAATATACATTTTAAACACTCGTGTTACACAGACGAAGAAGAAGTGAACCCCTGGTTTTATCAGCTCAATTAAGTGGATCATTAGAATCGTGTGTTTTAAATAATTAGGTAGATATTCAGGGGTGAGTTTGGGAGGCCTCACCCTATATAAAGATTAGAAACTTTGAGTTTGGTTTTCACCATACAGGTGTGTGGAAACATGTCATGTCACAATGAAAAGAAATCTCTGAGGACCTCAGAAAAACAGTTATTGATGCTGTGGCCATTGTGTTTATTAGTGTTTTCTGTTGTCTGTAGTGTGTTAATGTTGACGTTTATGTATAAAATACACAGGATATAAATATGCGTTATGAGCACAAGTGTTGTAAAGTGTAATTTTGTATTTAGACACGAGGATGGCACAACTCACGCCACGTACATATTTAAGTGGGTATTGATATGTGAGCACAGGAGTACACAGATTAGTTCACGTGCTGGGATTCAAGTGAATAATTAATTGGTAATTGAATCCCAGCTCAGTTGTATATATAGATGCATGAAGCACTCTCAGGGTTGTGTGTTCAGGAAGTGGAAAACGGGTGAGAGAGAGGAGAGTTAATTTAAAAATATAGCAATGGCTACAGCGTGCTGGCTAAAAACCAGCACAGTACTTGTTTGTTGGGTTCGGCCACGTCCGTTTTGCGTTTTGTCTGTTTGGCCAACGCGCCCTTTATTTTCAGTGTTGTGTGTTTTGTTTAAATCTTTTGGGGCTCCACCAATCCACTGTCAGGTAGATAGTCTACAAATGGAGAAAGTTCAAGACCAGAGTCACTCTACCCAGGTGCGGTCGTCCTACCATTTCCAAGAACAAACCAGAAAATCATCAAGGATGTCCCAAAGAACCCCACAGTAACATCCAAGGATCTGCAGGCCAGTCTCGCCGTGGCTAATGTGAGTGTTCATGACTCAACTATCAGAAAAAGACTGAACAAGAATGGTGTTCATGGAAGGATAGCCAGGAGGAAACCACTGCTCTCTAAAAAAGAATATTGCTGCCCATCTGAAGTTCACCAAAGAGCACATAGATGATCCACAAGACTTCTGGAACAATGTTCTTTGGACAGACAAGTCAAAGGTAGACCTTTTTGGCCTCAAAGAGAAACGTTATGTTTGGTGAAAACCAAACACTGCGTTCAAACAGAAGAACCTCATCCTAACCATCAAGCATGGTGGTGGGAGTGTGATGGTTTGGGGCTGCTTTACTGCCTCAGGACCTGGACGGCTTGCCATCATTGACACAACCATGAATTCTGCATTGTATCAGAAGATTCTTGAGGAGAGAGTCAGGCCATCCGTCCGTGAGCTGAAGCTGAACCAAAAGTGGGTCATGCAGCAAGACAATGATCCTAAACATACAAACAGATCTACAAAAGAATGGCTGCAGAAGAAGAAATTACGCATTTTAAATGGCCTAGTCAAAGTCCAGACCTAAACTCCATCGAAATGTTGTGGCAGGACCTGAAGCGAGCTGTCCATGCAAGGAAGCCCTCAAGTGTCACCGAGTTGAAGCAGTTCTGTAAAGAGGAATGGGCCAAAATTCCTCCAAACCGATGTGAGAAACTGACCAACAGTTACAGGAAACGCTTAGTTGAAGTCATTGCTGCTCAAGGGGGTCTAGAGGTTCACATACTTTTCCACACATGGATATTGAATGTTGAATCATTTGTGAATAAGTAAATGTTGAAAAAGTATCATGTTTTTGTGTCATTTGTTTAATCAGGTTATCTTTATCTATTATTAGGACTTAGATTAAGATCTAATAACATTTTAGGTTTGAAATATGTGAAATATGTAAAAATCTTAAGGGGTTCACAAACTATTTCTCTGCACTATGTGTTTATAAAAAAACAAACTAAACATACCCTTACCCCAAACAGTAATTTAAGTGGGTTTGGTGTTGTATGCTACTTGTTGACAAAACAGCGGAGGTGACATTATATGGTTCTGTTGCAGGTTGTGCTCTCCAATGTGTTATATAAACTGACCTTAGGTTGAATATAGCCAGCCCTACTGAGTATGTACCACAGGGGATGCTTAACCCCCCTAATTCTTGAAGTTTAGGATTATGTTGCCGACTTCTCATATTTACAAAATAAAGTTGACCCTACGTGCTATTCTAAAGTTGATGCTAGGTTTTGCTGTAAATTAACACTTTGAACCTATTTTTTTATGCTACTTAATGGTATTAAGTAAGGGATTAACAACAATAAGTATTGAATAGGTTTTGAGTGCCGTTAGGCATGAGAAACTGGATTATTTTCTTACTGATTTTCAAAACTGTGGTGTTTAAACCACTTAACACATTTCTTTCTAATTGATACTTGTTCAATAATGAGATTCAGTTGATTGTTAATGTGGTAATTGGATTTGTTTTTTGCTCCTGTGTTACCCTCAGTTCAAACAGTTAAATGTTTGTCTCTCATATTGTGGGAATGTTGTCATGAGTTCCTCAGTTTGAGTTTGAAATCCCACTTACCGGTACACAGATTAACTTTTCTGTTGTAAGTGAAGATAGTAGCGAAGACTATGTTTTAGATGTAGAACATGAAAGTGGCATTAGAAAAATAAAAATGCAAAAAACAAAGGATGTGAACCAAGGACAGAGAGTAAAGTTATTTATCGTTTAAGTACATGTAAGTGGGCTGTAAGCTTGTATGAACAATGGTTAAACAAAAGAAATGCAAAAGCTGAGTTTAAATCTAACGTCTGTGTAATTGATGGAGGTTTACTATGTGACGATGAAATTGCTGTTGTTGCTGAACCTGTCCAGAAGATATGTGAAATAAAAATGAGAAGGGGGGTGTTTATGTGGAAATTAATTTGTAGTTATAAAAAATGTTTCCATTATGTTAATATGTAATTGTATTACTTCTAGCAAACAATATGAAATGTTAAACTGAAATCACAAGCCATTTGCTAAGTGTTATGTTTGAAATGTGTAATACAATAATTAACTAATTGTTGAAATGATTGTTGCATTATAAAATGGTATGACCATTTCTGTTTGTTTAGTTGACAAATCAAGTGTGTTCTGTGGATTCATAGCACAAACTAAATTAATTAATCAGCAGTATATCTGCCACACACTCACCTTCTCTTCAAAGCCACACAGCCACTTTTCATTAGAAGATCAGTATAATTAATTAAGATCAGTATAATGAATTAATCCAAAGATCCGCCATCCTCGAACAGAGAAGATTAGTTCAGAGATTGTAGATCCTACCTAAATTTTCGTACACTGTGTTGTATGTGTACAATATTAAGACATCTTTGTACGTCAGGCAAAAAGGTGTCATGTGCTCCCTCCTCTGAACCTCTCTCCTCTGAAACTCCCTCCTCCCTCCTCCTCTGAAACTCCCGCCTCAGTCCTCTAAAACTCCCTCCTCCTCTGAAACTCTGACCTCCATCCTCTAAAACTCCCTCCTCCCTCCCTCCATCCTCTAAAACTCCCTCCTCCCTCCCTCCTCTGAAACTCCCGCCTCCATCCTCTAAAACTCCCTCCTCCCTGCCTCCCTCCTCTGAACCTCCCGCCTCCGTCCTCTAAAACTCCCTCCTCCCTCCCTCCCTCCCTCCCTCCTCTGAACCTCCCGCCTTAGTTCTCTAAAACTCCCTCCCGCCTCCGTCCTCTAAATTTGCCCATTCTTCTTGGCAAAATTGTTCAAGCTCTGTCAAATTGGATGGGGATCGTTGGTGGACAGAAATCTTCTAATGTCTTGCCACAGATTCTCAATTGGATTCAAGTCCAGGCTTTGACTGGGCCACTCTAGGCCATTCACTTTCTTGTTTTTAAGCCATTCCAGAGTCGCTTGGCTGTGTGCTTGGGGTCATTGTCCTGCTGAAAGGTGAATCTCCATCCCAGTCTTAGGTCTTTTGCAGACTTAAGCAGGTTTTCCTCAAGAATGTGCCTGTATTTAGCTCTATCCATTTTCCACTGCCTTTTTTTTCGGCTTCATTTGCCTCCTATCAGTCTGACTCGGCCAATGAAAGGTTTTCTCGGCTTTTTCCGGTGCAAAAACGACTAGAGAACTGTGCTTTACGTCTTTTTGATGACGTCGGAGTGGAAAGGGAAAATTGTAATGTCGGACCTGGTCTGACATAGGACCACAAAGGGTTAAAGAGGGGCTTTACCATTGCACTTACTGCCCTAGCATCTGGGCATAAAACGGCAGCCTTTATCTGCTTTAAGGAACAAAATGGCATCATTCCTCCTTATGTGTTGGCTTCTGTCAACGACTGGATGACAACCCTAAAAATACTGGACTGGGCGAATCGCATTTGGGGAGCAGACAATGGTGATAAACGCCTGCTGCTTATACTCGACAGAGCACAAGTACATATGTCTCAGGCTGTAAAAGATGATATGGAACATCGGAACAGAGACGTGCTCTTTTATACCTGCTGGATGTACACCACTTGTTCAGCATGCAGATGTTTCATGGCATGCACCCTTTAAAACAAAATTGAGGGAGTTGTGGGTGCACTGACGTCAGAGAGATGAACATACCACTCAGGGCAATCTGAAGCAAGCCACACGCCAAAATATCATTGACTGGGTGTCGCAAGCCTGGGCTGCACATGATGAGGATATTATATGCAGGTCATTTAATAAAGTTTGTGGTAGAAATCTGGCCATAGCCATCTCTGAAGATGGGCTCCTGCATAGCCAGCTTGCCAAAGCACTTGGGGACACTACCAGGACCACAGTTGGAGGAGAGGCAATTGGTTGCATTTTTACCATAGACTTCAGCATTAAAGGTTAATGTATGTTGTATGAAGATTTAAAATGACATTACAGTGGACTTACGCAGCACCCTTTTTTCAGGCAAACCCTTTACTTTGTATTTCACCATTTAGTAATTGTTAACTGCATTTCTTGATTCTTTAACTTAACTGTGTGCTGTGCCTTGAATTTTAAACATGCCTAATTCTAAATTTAATTTATGTAGCTAATATTAAAAAAATATTACAGTAATAGTACTTGTTATTTCACCCTGTCTTGAGTCAACTCCCCTCCCCTACTTTTGCCTTAACATCAACTTGACGCCCCCGGGGTATTGACTCGGCAGAATCCAGGTATTATCACCTTGCAACGACAGTATTATCACTTTTCGTTCAGCGCTATTACAATAAGTATTTTGTATGACCCACAGTAGTATTATTTAGGTCTATCCACATATTACATATAAATCCCTGCACCTACATTGTTATTACAATAACCAAATAATTATCTTAATATAAGTGGGAAACCACCTACAGCATATCACAATGTTTTCTTGAGCATAGCCAGCTGTTTTTAGCTTTTCATTACCACTAGTTAACAGGCAATAACTATGATTATTATTTTCTTCTATGGAACATCCCACAATTATTTATTTATTTTGTCTCTGAATTTTGAGGGAAATATGATGGACTAGCTGAAATCCAGTGCCAGCATACACTTTTTTTTTTTTTTTTTTGGTCAACCTGGGGCTATGCTGAGGCCAAACTAATTTCACTTGTGGCATAAAACAGATTTTAACCAAAGTGAAAGCCCACCATTCTCTAACACAAGTTTTGGAATAGAATTGCAAGGATGCCTGGTACAGTGCCTATAGAAAGTCTACACCCCCTTTCAAAATGTTCACCTTTTTGTTGCTTTATAGCCTGGAAGTGAAAAAAATATTCTAGAAATGTGTAGAAAATTAATTAAAAATAAATTAAATCGCTTGGCTGGATAAGTGTCCACCCCCCTTGTAATAGCAATCCTAAATTAGCTCAGGTGTAACCAATCACCTTCAAAATCACACACCAAGTTAACTGGCCTCCACATGTGTTAAACTGTAGTGATTCACATGATTTCAGGATAAATTCAGCAGTTCCTGTGGGTTCCCTTTGCTTGGTAGTGCATATCAAAGCAAAGACTCAACCATGCGCACCAAGGCGCAAAAGAACTCCGGGACAAAGTTGTTGAAAGGCACAGATCAGGGGATGGGTATAAAAAAATATCACAGGACTTCAATATCCCTTGGAGAAGAGTCAATACGATTATTAAGAAGTGGAAGGTGTATGGCACCACCAAGACCCTGCCTAGATCAGGCTGTCCCTCCAAACTGGATGACTGAGCAAGAAGGAGACTGATCAGAGAGGCTACCAAGAGCCAATGGCAACTTTGCAAGAGCTACAGGCTTTTATGGCCAAGACTGGTCAAAGTGTGCATGTGACAACAATATCCCAAGCACTTCACAAATCTGGCCTGTATGGTAGGGTGGCAAGAAGGAAGCCATCACTCAAGAAAGCCCACCTTGAATCCCGTTTTGAAGTATGCAAAAAACACTCGAGATTCTATAGCCATGTGGTAAAAAGTTTTGTGGTCTGACAAAACTAAAACGGAACTTTTTGGCCTAAATGCAAAGCATTATGTTTGGCGCAAACCCAACACAGCACATCACCCAAAGAACACCATCCCTACTGTGAAGCATGGTGGTGGCAGCGCCATGTTATGGGGATGTTTCTCATCGGCTGGGACTGGGGTACTTGTCAGGATAAAAGGGAAAATTAATGGAGCAAAGTACAGAGAAGTCCTTGTGGAAAACCTGCTGCCCTCTGCAAGAAAGCTGAAACTGGGATGGAAGTTCACCTTTCAGCATGACAACGACCCAAAGCACACAGCCAAAGCTACACTGGAGTGGCTAAGGAACAAAAATGTAAATGTCCCTGATTGGCCCAGTCAGAGCCCCGACCTAAATTCAATCGAAAGTTTGTGGCATGACTTGAAGATTGCGGTCCATCAACGATACCCAAGGAACTTGATAGAGCTTGAACAGTTTTGTAAAGAAGAATGGTCAAATATTGCCATATCTAGGTGTGCAAAGTTGGTAGAGACCTATCCCAACAGACTCACAGTTGTAATTGCTGCCAAAGGTGCTTCCACCAAGTATTAACTCAGGGCGGTGGAGACTTATACAGTTTTGTATTTAATTATTTTTTTTTTCCTCAGTAAAAACTTTTTTTCCCCTTAACAATGTGGAGTATAGTGTGTAGATAAGTGGAAAAAAAAATCCTCATTTAAATGCATGAAATTCTGAGGCACTGACGCAACAAAATGTGAAAAAAGTTCAAGGGATTGCAGACTTTCTATAGGCACTGTGTATACTGAACAAGAAAAATCTATAGTGTATGTAGGTCTGATGAATAAAGAATCAGTAGATTTTCATCTACTAACTCTGCGGAGTTGGACAATCAATTAACAAGAAACAAATAGTATTTATATTATTATTATTATTATTATTATTATTATTATTATTATTATTATTATTATTATTTTTTTTGTAAAATATATATTTTTTTTTTATTTTTTTTTTAAAGCATCTACTGGATTTCAAAAGGCTGCTCCCAATACTGGTCACATAACCTCTGGTTCTGGCCATGTGTCAAACAGTTCTGTTCAGTATGGAGCAAAGGCACCACCAGCAAACGCCCTGAGCAGACCAGCCCCACAACCACACCCAAAAGATCAGGACACGCTGGTCCAGAGAGCAGAGCATATCCCGGCTGGCACCCGCACCCCCATGTGTGGGCACTGCAAGATGGTCATCAGGTCAGTGAAGATCCCTTATTAATCAAATAAGATAAGTAGCTTGGCAATACAGCAGATAAAGGTGCTCCCATATGCTGAACATGTTACTGATGATTCTTAAGGAGCAGTGTTGAATGCGATGGCAGTGCCATACTGACTGACCACAGTGTTATGGCAGGCATTCCTAAGTTTTGTCCAATAAGATGTAGTTTGTAATGATCAAATAGCTTACATGAATGAATAATAAGCAAGTACAATGATATATAATATATCTACCAGCTGGATCAGGTGATAAGTGATTTATTTTAAATGGAATGGATTTATGTATAAGAATCATTACTCCTCTTGCATGTGTCGAATATGATGCCGATAATACTCGCCCTGGCCATCTTTTTCGAACTTTTCTTGCAAAAACACTAACTTAGAGTTTAATTGCTTAAGTCTGGTAAGTACCTGTTTTATTACCAGTTTATTTAAGCCACTCACATTCCAAGAGGTTATTTTAAACCCTGTATTAGGAGAAATCATCTTGTTTCACACCTTGAAGGTTAAATGTCCTAGACATAAGCAGATAAAAACCATATCGGTTATATACCTCCTTTCATATGTCCATGATCGCACACGCCCTGACGATTACTATCTGACTGCATTCTAAAATGCATGCAGCAGAGTGGCTGGTAAGGGGAACAGGTGTAGCGGTGATGCGGTGCAGGAGTGATAAGCAGACAACTGTGATTCGGTGAATGCATGTTTTATTATTCTTTTTCCAGGTCTGGTGACCGTCAAATAATAAATCCCTGGCAGTACACAACAATGTGTAAAGCACAGGGATGATGGAAACAAGGCACAGTCCTGAACAAAAACACTGGCACTGTCACCAGTCCTGGGTGAATGCAAACGTGCAGGTGCTCAGTGCAGTGGTGCTCCGGACAGTGCTTTCCTTGCGACAGTTCTGGAGGTGTGCGTTAACTTGTCTATTGGTGACAAAGAACAGACAATTACTGACAGACAGAAATAACACCCAACACGTATATAGGTTTTTAAACTCTGAGAGCTCCTCTCTCAGTCCTTCTCTCTCCCACCGTTTAACCCAAACGAAGGAAAAGATCAGCGTTACCCTGGCCCCCCTATATGTACTCCCGCTTGACATCTAGGTAAACGGTTGCAGTTGCCTTATTACTTGCAGCTGCCCCTCGTTTACCTTTCAGGTCAATACGGTCCTACAACAGAGTCTCGCTTCTTTCCAGGCTGACTGACTTCCCGGTCCCGGAAATGAACTGTCAGGCCAGCCCTTCCAGATACTTCTCCTCCCGTTCTTTAGCACCCTCACAGGTCGGGAGGGAGATTTATCACCAGAACTCATTGTATTTCTGTCACAAGGAGTCATTAACCTTACCGTTGAAGTGGAAGCATGTGGAGCACAAGGTTTTGCCAAACCGGGATCAAGTCACAGTTGTTCTCAATTTCTGTTGTAGTTTGTTTACCGAACATAACAAGAAGTGCGCAGTTCTGAAAACGAGTCCAATAATAAATAAGAGTGGTCAGTATGCACGAGACATCCAAATATTGAAACCCCCGTCTATTATAAAATTTCCTGCTCGGTCGTTCCAAACGAGACCTTTTTACCCACACAGATGTTTTACTGTTCTCCACATCGATCTGACCCGCCCCCATCTCACTAGACACGGTAAAGCTGAGGAGCAATCTAACACTAAACGCCAGTTCAGTATCGCAATACCCGCTCTGCTGACGGTGATGTAAAGAAACGAAACAAAATGCAAATAGTTCAAATGTGTCCCCCAGACAGTATGTAGCAAAAGATTAATACCCCCCCCATAGCTTCCTCTATATTTTAGAATATATATATATATATATATATATATATATATATATATATATATATATATATATATATATATATATAAACAGAAAAGATTTCTCTAGCACATCGTCCATTTTCAGCAGGTTACAAACAAAAAAAAAGAGGGGGGGGGGGGGGGGACATAATGCACTACTGTACTTTTCTAGAAAGAAAAGTCACTTGTTAAATGTTGAATCTTCATTGTTGAGTTGGCTAAGATTTTTCAATCGTCCATTCGCTTTATCCTCTTAAGGAACGCCTCAGCTGCCGAAGGAGATCCAAAAATGTGAGTCTGGTCTTTTGAAGGTAACACATAGCCTCGCAAGGAATAGAGGTCTGTACCGAATATCCATGGCCCTCAACTCTCGTTTAATTACGTCGAATAGTCTTCGCTGTTTATGTAGATCTGCCGACAGGTCCAGGAAAAACATTACATGATGATTTTCGTACATCACCCTGCTCTTTTTCCCATTTGGAGCAGGTTTTAATCCTGTCAGTCTATGCGCTCTTTCGATAATCTTTCGTTTTTTGAGCCCAGAACCTCTGGTAGCCATGTCTCCAAAAAAAGTGCTGCATCCTTGCCCTCCGATCCCTCGGGGAGACCAGTTAGTCTTAAATTAGATCAGCGTTTACGATTTTCCAATTCTCCCACTTTTTGGATGAGAGTTGTCAAGCATCCACACAGCCTGTTTTCGATTGTAGAGCAGTTATGTTGTCTTCAGCATCGCTAATTCAAGTTTCGGCCTGTGTCAGCCTCCCAGACATGTCTCTTATGTCCCCTTTAGTAGAGTCCACCAGCATTAACAAGCCTTTCAATTTCAAGAAGTCCTCTTTCATTAAACGAAGTTCATCCGGTATTTTACCAGATAGATGTCCCGACCGTTACCGTGAAAACCATCGGCATCGGGATCACTAGTAATGAGCTGGCTTGTCGACGGTGAGAGAGGATCGCGGCCTCCGTCTCAATCGAGCTCTCATTTATTAAATCAGCTCTTTTTAACTTATTATTTTTAGGCATTTTTAGAAAGATAATCAAGTTGTATTTCCACAGAGACCAGAATAAGTTAAATCTAACGTGTTTTCTTGAAGGATTGTAAAGGATAAGAAGTGGTAAACAGCAGAGCAGATTTTTTGCATCCTTTCAGCAGCAAGCCATAGCCGCACCCCCGGTAGCAGTGTTTATTATTGAAAGTAATAGAAAAATGTTCGGTAGGCAACAAGGCGCGAGAGGGAAACGAAAATGATAAAGATATTTATTTTTAAGATTCCTGAAGTCCACTACCCAAAAGTCCTACCTATCAAGAGTAGAAGTAGCAGCAAACTGAAATTGGTAATCTAATATTTGTGTATTACTTTTACATGTAAGTGTCTTCACAGTAGCAGAGAAAGATAGAGGTAGAAACAGTGCTTATACCAGCTGAGCCAAGTTCCAGTTGTGCAGTAGAAGAGAAGGAGACAGGTAGAAACAGTGCTCATACCAGCTATGCCAAGTTCCAGTTGTTCACAGACCTAGGATAGCTAGGCAGACAGGGGCCCCTCATAACTTGGGGGATTCATCATCACCTGATGAAACAGCTGCTGGGGATGTTATAGAACCACAGAATACACAAGATTATTCTGAATGTTGGACCCAAAGGCAGTTTTTGGAAAAAAAAAAAGATATACCCTAGTCTTATTTATGCTGAAAAAAAGATAGGATGTGCAATTTGTGCAAAGTTTTGTTTTGTTTTTAATTTTAGTTGTGTCCAATTTTTTACCCCAGTTTTCTCCCCACTTTAGTGTGCCCAATTATTATCTGTATCCTCGGCTCACCAATCAGGTCATTTATTTGGAAGTTCTAAGTGGTGTTGACATGGGACATACCTTGCAAGTCATGTGCTAATATTTTTCATCATATTGCCAGTGAAATGAGGAAAACACTTGTGGCAAGTGTTAGGGATAGATAGGTAGTGAATCCAAATTGGCAGTTCTAATTGATTAGTCTACTACAGTCAGTAAAAAGTATGTTTTAATCCTGTACATTAGGGCATGTCTTTGTGATTCAGAAAAACCTGTAAGGTTCCTATATTTAGTTGAACTTGCTGCTACTAATGCAGAAACAATATATAAAACAATACTTTCAACTCTTTTCCATCATGGTTTCTCAGAAAAAAAAAAAAATCTCTAAGAGCATCTGATCTGCTTTGCCTCAGATGGAGCATCTGTAATGCTGGGTAGTAAATCTGGAGTAGCTACCAGACTTGTGAAAGATTATCCAAAATTATTATTTTGGCATTGAATGAACCATTGTATGCCAGCCAACTCTTGCAACCAGTTCATTGGCCTCAAGGATTTGACATTAAGTATGGCAAAGAAGAAATTCACCAGCTTTGTGTTAAATATCACGCTAGCATGCAGAGGGGTGAGGGAGTATATTGAAAATATTAAGCCTCTTCTAAAAGCAGTAAATCCACAGCAGATTGTGAAAGGGGATTAAGTCAGATGAATATTATCCACAGTGGAAGTCGGGCATCTTTTGGAACTGGAAAGCCTTTCATCTTTACTTTTCATAAAACTGTGGGCCCTCCTTTAGAAAAATTATGTCCACGCTTTTACACCAAGAGGTGGTTGACCAAAAAATCCAGTTATAACACTAATTGCATATTTACATATAAAATGTATATTAAGTGAGAGTAAGCCACTTTTGTATAACTTACTTAGCCTCTGAACCAATAAAGTATGATTGAGAATGTCACTTAAAAAATATATTTTTTTTTGTATTTTTTGAAGTGCAAATTAATGTAAACATGGTGTTTGTATAACACTAGTGTTATTGTGCGTCTTACTTGTGTGCTTCAGAAGGGAGTGTTTCACAAACTTTTCACAACTTTTTGTTGTAGTATTGAGACCATAGGCACTGAAAATGGAAACAAGCAAACAAATGGTTCTTTATTATTTGTGTTAGTTTGTTGCAACGCACTAACAACTTGCAGAGACACCCATAATATTATTTTAAACACACAGGACATGCTATGTTTTTTTTTTTTTTTTTTTTTTTTTTTTTTTTGGGGGGGGGGGGGGGGGGGGTCTGTGGTGGCGATTAGGCATCTAAAACTACTTAAAACTAATTTGGTCTGTCCTCTCCATGTACAGTGAGATTATTCACGTTTTGAGGTGACTAAAAGTGATGATGAAATAATTGCCGCTGTTCCTGAACTTGTCCAGAAGATATGTGGTGCTGTTTATGTGTAAGAATGGTGAAAAATTGTAAAAGTGAAATACTTAGGACCCTGAATAGTATGCAGTCTTTACCCTGGAATGTAAGGTAGGCATTAAAATGTGGGTGAACAAATTTGAATGTAGTTCTTGCTGTCTAAACGAGGAATGAAAAACTACATCTCCCAGAATGCCATAGCCATACAAGCTGTCCCACTGAAAAAAGGGACAACGCAGAACAAATAAGCATACAACTACCATCCTGTTTAAACCCATCCTTTACTGTTGACAGTGCTTTATCCACCAAAAACAGTGTTAGGAACCCAGAACTTTAGCAAACAATATGAAATGCTAAAGTGAAATCGCAAGCCGTTTTCTAAATGTTATGTTTAAAAATAATGCATAACATAAAATTTCTTCCTTGGTAGGAAGGAACATTTTGAAAAAAAATAGATGTCTTTTTCAAGTAGGGAATATTAACCAAATGGGTACAAATAGGTGTTTCACTTGAAGACACCCGAACTGAAAACTGTATACCAAATATTCTCGCTAGAACAGGATGACCCTGCTGAGGCTCCGTCTTGTCTTCTGATTCTGTTGTGGCTTTGGGTCTGCCAGACCTCTTCCTATCAGAGTTTCCTACAGTTTCCAAATGCCTTTTGATGGTGTAGGAAACTGTACTCACTGACACCTTGGCTTTCTTTGCAATTTCTCTAATGGAAAGACGTACACTTTTAAGGGTTATAATGGTCTGTCTGTCTTCCTTTGTTAACTGCATTTTTCTTGCCATTATGATAGCAATTTACTACTTCCTTCAGTACAATACTGTCCAAATAATGCTTAAGAGGGTATAGTAACAGAGTCTGTTCCAACACTGCTTTTATACAGACAGGGTTTGTAAGTAATCAGCAAAAGTTGGGACACCTGTAGGAATTGTTAGCATCAACTTTCAAGGCTTAATTTACTTCCATTGTTGCAGAACAGCTGTAAGTTGTTAACCCATTACTTGTTCCCTGAAAAAGGCCTTTTTGTATAACTCTGAAATGTACATTATTTTTCAGTTTTTGGTAACCTAAACTTTTTTTTTTAACCTCTGACAGTTTACTGCTTACCTTTGTACCATTTCAAGTTATTCACTGGACTTGAACTGCTTAAATTTCAATAAAAACTGGAAAAACGGGGGTGTTCTAAAACTTTTGACCAGTAGTGTATGTGTGTGTGTGTGTGTGTGTGTGTGTGTGTGTGTATATATATATATATATATATATATATATATATATATATATATATATGATATATATATATATATAATGATATATATATATATATATATATATATAATATGGCCAAGCATTCGTTCTTTTCGTTCCACCGGTGCGTTAATATGTGCGTCTGTGAAATTCTAAGCAGCTTGTAGGCGTTCAACTTGCAGCTCGATGCTGTTTTAGTACTGCTTATGTAGTACTGTTACTTTCTCTATTTTCATGCACAAATTTCGAATAACTGCGATTTATCACCCCCGATCTCGCTTGCGAGTTCGAGGTTACTACTTCAGTACCTAGTGCATAAAGTCGTTGCCGAGAGTACTGTGTCGGCACCGAGTACACAGTACCAAACCACAGAGTACCGAGTGCCTAGTGCTAGTGTCGGCACTGCGTGTCAGTACCAAACACCAAGTGCAGGTACTAATATACAGTACAAAAAAAGGTGACATTTTTAGTGTATTGCACACTATTGCACAGCATTGTTAACATGTCTGGGTTCCATGCACGTACCACTTGCAAGGCCAAGCTGCCTGTACAGGTTGGTCACATGGAGTAAATCGTGTGCCTCTGACCCGAACATGCGCAGAAGACTTTAACAGACATTACTTTGTGTAATGTAGGTGCATCGTTCAAGAAATGTACTCTCGAGACCCGAGTAGCATGTCACTAGGGAATGATCCCTCATGCCTGCGCAGCGCTCGGCATCACCACACTCCACCAGTAAAGCTCGCTCCTCTTCTCTTGGTCATGTCTAATTGAGAGGGTTTGAGTCGAGCAAGGAACAGCCCTATATCTAGCTGTACCTCTCTTTCCTCGTCGTCTTCCTACAGTTCCCCCTCGCCCCTCTTTCCCCTTCCAAAGCAGAAGAAGAAAGCACACTGATCACATTCGGCAGGCAGGGGGCAGATTGACAAGATCTTGGAGGTGGTTTCAAGCCAGAAAGCAATTCTTGAAGAGCTGTTCAGAGAGCACTCGGCTCTACCGTCACTGCCTGTAGTGTCACCGATTGCTCCGTTTGCAACCTTGCAGACAGTGACTGATGAGATAGATGACATGCTCTCTATTTCTGCCTCAGAGGAGGTAGATGACCAGCTGATCCTCCCATCAGATGATGCAGAGTCTGACATGCCAGTGGCACAGCCCTCAGTTTTTACAGATGCCTTGGCCTGTAGCACAGACTGAAAGGCGCTTTATTTATGATGAGCAGCCGACAGTTTCCCCTGCAGTCCACCCGGACTTCTTGTACGAGTTACAGTCCACCTGGGAACGCCCGGCCACAGTGATGGTGATTTCCCGTTCAATGGACTCGCTTTACAGTGTTTCTGATGTGGACAAGCTGGGTCTTACTCACTTTGTGCTAGTAGAGGTCCCCATTGCTGCACTGGTTCAGCCTGCTAACTTGTCCTTACTTTCCAAGGATGCAGCATGCCCGAACAAGCAATGCAGAGTGACTGAGGTCATTCTAAAGAAAACCTACGCAGCTAGTGCTTTCTCTGCTAGACTGGGAAGCTACAACAGCATCCTTGTAGCTTACTAAGCTCACCTTATCAGGGCCATTGTTGAGACCCACAAGCTCTCGTCTCTCCAGTTAGGCGAGTTGTGCTTGATTTCAAGGAACCTGCTTAGGCTGTCCAAGCTTAGTGAACAAGCAATAGGCAGGAACCTGGCAGCGTTGGTGGATGCACGCAGACAGCTTTGGCTTTCCCAGGCACGAGTACTGGATGGAGATAAGACCACTTTGCTGGATGGTCCTGTCACCCAGGGTCACACTTTTGGTCTGGCGGTAGACGAAATGCTACAGCAGTCACAGCATGCAAGGGAATCCACCAGGGAGCATCAAATATCCTCCCCCTGGGTCTTTTATATATGCGCCCTCTGCAGGTCAGGTTCAACCGCACGGTTCACCAACTAGTTTTGAACCGCAACAAGCTTGTGACAGTGTCAAATCACTGTCTACAGGCACTGTCCTGGTGGAAAATGCCAGCTGATCTACACCTAGGCATAGCGCTGGGCAGCGTCACCAGGAGAGAGGTCATCACCACAGACGCGTCCAACTCAGGTTGGGGCGGAGTGTACAAGGTGTGTTGCAACCCCCATGGGAGGAATGAACCTGCTATCCACCTGCCGGGAGTGACTAACTGGGCTGCAGACCTCTTCTCGAGGGGGGTCCCCAGCGGTGCAGTGGAAACTCCATCCCGAGGTAGTCAGCCTCCTGTGGGAGAGATTTGAGAGGGCAGAGATGGATCTCTTTGCCTCTCGAGAGTTGACATATTGACCCCTTTGGTTCACACGGAGAAGGAGGACCTTTCGGGATAGACGCAATGGCACACCTGTGGTCAGAGCATCTTCTGTATGCATTTCCACTGTTAACGATGCCCCTGTTGTGCTTGGAGAAGATCAGACAGGGCCGGGCCACGGTGCTCCTAATATCCCCTTTCTGGCCCAGGAGAGTCCGCTTCTCCGCTCTGATGCAGCTCCTGAGCAGCTACTGTGGGAACTGCCGATGTGTCATAACCTGCTCAGTCAGGTGTGGGGCACTCTGTGGCACATGAACCCAGTGAGCCTGCAGCTCTGAGCTTGGCCCCTGAATGGTTGCATTTGAGCAAACGGGTTGATTGCCACCTTACAATATGCTAAGGTAGCCTCTACTCGTTCCCAATATGGGTACAAGTGGGGCGTGTTCCAGAAGTGGTGTTTGGCTCGTGGGTTCAACCCACGACATGCCCTATGGCAGTTATACTGCAATTTTTACAGGACCTTTTTCATGAGGGGCAATCCCCCTCTACTCTAAAGGTCTATTTGACAGCTATTTTAGTGTACCATGTAAAAATCGATTCAGTCGTCCCAGTTTTTGAAAGGCACCCGGCGGCTTAGGACACTGGTGAAGGATTTAGTTCCTCGCAGAAGGTTAAATGTAGCGCTTAATGTATTGACAAAACCTCCATTTGAGCCCATGCGTTCAGCTGAGCTAGTTTTTGTCTTGTTTTTGTTTTTCAGTGACCAGAACAAAGGTTACCCTTCATACTAACCCAGCTTTCCTGCCGAAGACCATCTCGGTTTTCCACATAAATCAGTCTGTGGAATTGGAGGCTTTCCAGCTCCATATGCTTTGCCCAGTGCGGGTGTTAGCATATTATATGGCGAGAACTAAAAGCTGGAGGAAGCTGGAGGCAGTCGGAGCAGTTGTTTGTTTGTTACGGGGCTAAGTGCCAGGGACAGGCTCTGTCTAAACAGAGTCTGTCCATATGGTTAGCAAGCACAGTACAGACTGTGTATGAACTGGCCAATCTGCCCCCAATCGGTCAATCCAGTGCAGAGCCTTCTAGTTTCAGAGTGATTACTCTCAGGTTAGGGTTAGGGTTAGGGCACTGATGTAAAAAGTTGTTTGTGCAGAGGTTGGACAGGGTTATCATGTTAGGTCAGAGCATGCACCACCCATAGTCCAGTGACAGAGCCAGAGTTATCTATTTTCAGAGTGATTACTCTCGGGTTTTCCTATTACTCATGTTCAATGGTACTTTTTTTTCATATGCTAAATTGCATTACCTTCACACGATATAAGCTTGTTCATCATCATTGAAAGTCCAAATTGAAGCCTAAAGATGTTCTTAACATTATGACAGACATTATGTAGAATGTTTCCCTGCACAAAATATAATGCAAGTCCAAGTCTGTGATTGTTGGTCCGTTGTAAGTTGTCTGGGGCTTCTTTGGCATAAAGGTTGAACATAGGATGTCTCAAGTCTTCGTGGGTATTTGTATGGGGGCATGGGAAGTGCACAATAGTCCATGTGCAGACTTTGCCAAGATTCAAGTGAATGATTGAGTAGCAATCGAGTCTTGGCACAAAAAAAATGAAATGTAAAAATTGTTTCCTACACATGGGGTTGGGTGTTCAGGGAGAAAGAACGGGAGAGGAGAAAATAAATAAGTAAATACAGTGCTTACAGAAAGTCTACACCCCCTTGAACTATTTCACATTTTGTTGTGTCAGTGCCTCAGAGTTTCATGCATTTAAATTAGGATTTTTTTTTCGCTTATCTGCACACCATAATCCATGCTGTTAAGGGGGAAAAAAGTTTTTATTGAGAAAACTTATATATTAAAAATATAAAACCGAAAGATCATAATTGGATAAGTCTCCACCCTTCTGAGTTAATACTTGGTGGAAGCATCTTTGGCAGCAATTACAGCTGTGAGTCTGTTGGGATAGGTCTCTACCAACTTTGCACACCTAGATTTGGCAACATTTGACCATTCTTCTGTACAAAACTGTTCAAGCTCTGTCAGGTTCCTTTGGGAGCATTGATGGACAGCAATCTTCAAGTCATGCCACAGATTTTTAATTGGACATTGACCTTTTTGTTCCTTAGCCACTCCAGTGCAGCTTTGGCTGTGTGCTTTGGGTCGTTGTCATGCTGAAAGGTGAACTTCCATCCCAATTTCAGCTTTCTTGCAGAGGGCAGCAGGTTTTCCACAAGGACTTATGTACGTTGCTCCATTCATTTCCCTTCTATCCTGACATGTGCCTGAGTCCCTGCCGATGAGAAACATCCCCATAACATGATTCTGACACCACTATGCTTTACAATAGGGATGGTGTTCTTTGGGTGATGCACTGTGTTGGGTTTGCGCCAAACATAGCGCTTTGCATTTAGGCCAAAAAGTCCATTTTAGTTTCGTCAGACCACAAAAGCTTTTTGTCACATGGCTACAGAATCTCCAAGTGTTTTTTTGCATACTTCAAACGGGATTCAGGGTGGGCTTTCTTGAGTAGTGGCTTCCTTCTTGCCACCCTACCATATAGGCCAGATTGTGGAGTGCTTGGGATATTGTTGTCACATGCACACTTTGACCAGTCTTGGCCATAAAAGCCTGAACTGTGCCTTTCAATAACTTTGTCCCGGAGTTCTTTTGCGCCTTGGTGCTCATGGTTGAGTCTTTGCATTGAAATGCAATACCCAGCAAAGGGAACCTACAGGAACTGATGAGTGTATCCTGAAATCATGTGATTCACTACAATTTAATACAGGTGGAGGCCACTTAACTTGGTTTGTGATTTTGAAGGTGATTGGTTACACCTGAGCTAATTTAGGATTGCTATTACAAGGGGGTGGACACTTATCCAGCCAAGCTATTTCAGTTTTTATTTTTAATTAATTTTCTGCAAATTTCTAGAATATTTTTTACACTTGGAAGTTGTGGGGTATGATGTGTAGATTGAATGAAAAAAAAACCTGTTTTAATGCATTTTAATTCCAGGCTATAAGGCAACAAAAGGTGAATATTTTGAAAGGGGGTGTAGACTTTCTATAGGCACTGTATAAACAGTTGCTACGAGTGCTGGAGGGCCAGTACGATACTTATTTGTGTAGTGTTTGTCCCGTTTGTTAGTGTCTGTCTGTTTGTTTGTCTGTTTTGGTTACTGCGTTGTTTTTATTTTACAAAGTGTTTTTGTTTTGTTCAGCCTTTTGATTTATAATAAACCGGCGCAACAGCACAATTCAATCCACTTACCACTCTGTTTTCGTTTATTTCCTGGTCTGACGTCACCCCTGCAGCCATCCTTGTGACAGTGTAAATACTCTCTATCGAACTGTCATGTTACAATCCTCCAATAGAAAGGCACGAATTTGCTGCCACTCAGTAGTTGGGGTGGATTTAAAATATTCAGAAAGAATCAACGTGAGATAGTCAGTCAGAAAGGAGAGACATTGCCCAACTGCACTGGAAAAGTTTCTTGTTTATTGTAGGTTGTTTTTTTTTTTTTTTTTTTTTTTTTTTTTTTTTTTTTTCACGGGGAAAAGTATATTGGATATACGCTGATTTCTTCTCTTTTTTGTTTTGTTTCTGGGTGTTTTTTTATTGGTTAAAATGATCACCAGAAGCCATATTTATGTAGTACTTCACATATTCTATATTGTAAACATCTATTTTACAGCTGTATCAAATTGTGCTGAGACAGCACATTCACATATACAATGGACTTTTCAATAGGAGAAATGTATTTCCTTCTCCACTCAACAGTGTACCCGTTGGACCTTTACAGTATTAACTCATTCTAATACACACACACACAGACAATATTATGTGTTAATTTTATCGCTACAGTTTCAATAATTAGACAAGCAGCAGTATTGTATTGATACCTCAGCTATCAATGACATTAAAGCATTTGACAGTCAATACTAATAGCTATCAATAACCATTATTGGGTTGCTATCTGATTTGCACATGAACCATTTAATGAATTAGAGAAGGATCCTTACACAGTATAGGAAGTGTAAAGTTTACTTTCAACATGTCCCACGTGTTGATTTGTATTATTTGTATTGTCTGATTTCATTGAACTTCCATTCTTTTGTTGCAGAGGCCCTTTCCTGGTGGCCATGGGAAAATCTTGGCATCCTGAGGAGTTTACCTGTGCCCATTGTAAAACCTCCTTGGCAGATACTGGTTTTGTGGAAGAGAAGGGCTCTGTGTATTGTGAGCACTGTTATGAAAAATTCTTTGCCCCCACCTGTGGCAGGTGCCAACTGAAGATTCTTGGGGTAATTGCATTGATTTCACGTCTTGTTCCTATTTGTTAAAATATTTTCAGAGCAGTTAAGAGGTAAATAATGTGCTTGAAGGTCATAATATAATGATAGAATGTAATACAACTAGCAGGTGCATGACCCTTCGTAGAATCATCCTATATTCAGCTGGTGGCTAAAGCATATTTCACAAATCATTTTTCAGTAAAGAAGACGCATTTGATCCTGCTATTTCTAAGTTCAAATAATGTATTCACAGACATTTATTTTATGTAGTAAAGCACTTGAGGGTGAGCTTATGTTTTGAGGTATGGTAACTTTAATAGCAGTGTACCCTGTCATGCTTTATTACTTAATATGAGTGTTTGAATATAGTGGTCAGGATATTCATTTATCTAGTCCTTAGTCCCACTTTTCTCACTGTTTTTGACTGAGGGAAACAAATATGCATTTAACCTTGTGTTCTTAAAGAGCCAAATACAATTGAACTGTTTGAAGTTAATGAATGCCTTTATTAGAGCAGATCTGGTCTGGAGTTTACGCAGAGCTCAACTATTTTTTTATTTTTTTTTGTGTACATACAGTATATACTACTGCTAAATGTCATGTTATATGTATGATTTAATTACAAACCCAATTGGAACATTGTTAAGCAAAGATAGCTCATATTAATAATGGATCAGCAGAGTTTGACAGGGGTTTTCATGCCCTGAGTCTTCCACTGTAACAAAAAGATGTATTTACTGCGTAGTCTAGAACACAATCCCTTAAAAACCCCAATGTATTTAATTGTTCAACACAATATCAAATAAAAAAAAAAAAAGTTTTATTTTTAGGGTGCATGTAAGGAAAATATTGTAGATTCCACTATAAAAGTCGGCTAAAAATAATAGTAATTTCTCATTGGTAAAAAGGTAAAGAATGCTTTAAATCCAGTGGTCAAGGTCATGTTAGGGCATGATCTTTGGCCTCTGGTTTGGTTTATAAAATATATTTTCAGATGTGCTCACCTAAATTATTCATTGTACTGAACTTTTTAAGGCTGTAGTTTGGGTGTCATTTATCAGATTTTCCTGAAACTATGAATAGCCACTTCTTATAATAAGTTAGTCTATACATTCTGTAGGTGTATATTCATGTTTTTTTTTTTTTTTTTGTACAGCTATCGCCAAAGGTTTTGCATCACCTTGTAGAATTAACAAATTTTGCTTCATAAAGTCGAATTAAACCTGCTGAATAATGTTAACATATTTAATTATATACCGCTTGTAGTTTTCCATGTACTTAACGAAAAACATTTTGTGATATTTCAAAATCTAACTCATCTGAAGTACTATTATGACTTCCAGTAGACTTTTCCAATATGATTTTGTATTGTCTTACAATAAAGCTCTGGCACCCCAATTTAATTTGAGATTCAGGATGTTTCAGAATTTAAAACTTGTTTGACAATATCCCTTTGCCTTATAATTTAGTTTTCTTTTTAATATTTATGTTTATCCATTTGTATAGAAAAAAAGATTAATGTTCTTTTATAATGCATTTGAGTTGACTGTTCTTAAAAGATTCACTAATAATGTACTTTTAAATTTTGATGATAGCTCTTAATTTTGTATTTATAGCTATGATCGTAGTTTTGTACGTTTTAGTACAAACTTTTTCAATGCTGTTTAATTTTGTAAATTTGTTTCCTTTTTTTCTTCAGGAAATTATCAATGCTCTGAAGCAGACCTGGCATGTCCACTGTTTCTTGTGTACGTCTTGTCATCAGCCAATCCGCAACAATGTCTTCCACTTGGAGGATGGGGAGCCCTACTGTGAGCGAGGTAAAGCATAACTCTGCTCCCTACATACAACCTATCTGTCAAGAGAAATTCTTTAATGATTTATTTTGATATTAATTCCACTGTATCTGAAAGCGACAATATCCCACGATTAGGGCTGTGCAGACACTCAGAAAATAGTTGCCCTTCCCTCACCTATACAGTTGCATACCAATCAATGGCATTATACATATGTATTGAATGATTTAAAAGCCGATTAGAAGCTAATTTTCCTTTCACCCAGGGTGCTGACATTTTTACTGCCATATAGCAGTTGGGCCATAAACAGAGACAAAAAAAAATGCAAAACTAGCAAATGCCACTTTCACACAAGTGAAAATCAGGAGGCGAAATGAAAATAATTTTATATAAAAAAGAAAGGTAAGACAAATAGTTACAGGTAAAATATTTAGTTTGAGCATCACATTGTCAAATTGTTATTGATTGGTGATCAATTATGTAGACAAGGGGAAATGAGGGGACACTTTGTTTTGTGTTGTGTAATTAACACATTGGAGGTTCCCTTTCAAAAAGGGAATATTAACCATTACAAAATGCGTGTTTCTCTTTAAGACACCCGAACTGAAAACAATCAAAGATTCTCGCTTTAGCAGAGTGTCGCTGCTGAGGCTCCGCCCTGCAACCATAAGACAGCAGCGACCCCTATAATCATCGCCATTTTCTTTTTTCAGTGCTTTTAACTTGTTTTTAAGTGTTATATACTGTGTGTGTGTGTGTGTGTGTGTGTCATGTATATATATAACCATACTATAATATATATATATATAGCGAGATATATAGGATATATATATATATATATATATATTACACTGCAATATATATTGCGTTGCAGACAGGAAATGGCATTGCGTTGATGTCGGGCCAGAAGGCGGAAGAACAACAAACCAGGCAGGTACTGCAGTGAAAAAGACGCAGCTTGCAGTTTATTTGAATACAGAAATAAATAAAATATTTAAACAAAACAAACACTGCCATCACAGTGAAACAAAATATTTAAACAAAAATAAATCACAAACACAAAATAGACCTAAAGGTCCGGCTGGGCAGTAGCCTTCACAGATCCTTTAAGTTTCGGTTTCGTTTTCGTTTTTATTTTTTTACGCTACTGCAGGCTTCATTCGGAGTATATAACATTGTGTTTTTCACAATATTATAGCGTAACTACTACACATAAATAAATATAAGACTATTTCTTGGACCGCGTGGTTTCGTTTCCGTTTCCAACGGTGTGTATATATTGCTTTTCTGTTTTTTATTCTTAGAGGTTGTAGCTTGTAGGCGTTCCTGTTAGCAGCTCGATGCTGTTTTAGTATTGCTTCTGCGGTGCTATTACAAAGGCTTTTTTCAAGCAGGCTTTTTCTATTTTCACTCTGAATTTAGAATTAGCCAGTGGCTGACTTGCAGGTGGGCATCACTGCTAACGTGCCAATTGCAGTAACTGTGATTTATCGCTCGAATCTCGCTTGCAAGATCGAGGTTACAGCTTTGGTACCGAACATCGGTATCGAGTGCATCAAGTCGACAACGAGTGTCGGTGCCGGGGGTACTGTGTCGGCATCGACACCAAGTACACGCATTGCTGAGTACCCCGTGTCGGCGCCGAGTGACAAGCATCAGAGCAGTGTTTGGCACCGCGTGTCGAGCGTTGGCGCTGAGTCAGCCCTATCGACACTGACTACTGGTGTTGACACTGATTGCCAACACCAAGTGCAGTGTACAGGTGCCATATATACAGTACCAACTGCACTTTATAGTGTATTACACACTACTGCCTGGCATTGTTAACATGTCTGTGTTCCATACATGTAACACTTGTAAGGCCAAGCTGCCTGCAAAGGACAGGCACATGGAGTGCATTGTATGCCTTTCATTTTATGCCACTGTAGGCCTTGACAGATGTCACTTCATATGATATCTGTGCCTCGTTCAAGAAACATACTCTCGAGAACCGAGTGGTACGACTCTCTAAGGAACGATCACTCATGCCTGTGCAGCGCTCCTTATCGCCGTGCTCCCCTGAAGCTGTCCCCTCCCCTCTTGGCCCTGTCCAGAGAGAGCGTAATAATCGGACTAGGAAGAGCCCGATATCTAGCTCTGCCTCTAGTCCCTCGCCGTCTTCCCGCAAATCCTTCTCACCTTCTCCCCCTCCAAAACGAAGGAGAAAGAAAGTCCAACGATCAAGTTCAGCAGGCAGGGAACAGATTGAGCCAACAAACAATCCTTGTGGAGCTGCTGAGAGAGCGCTCAGTCCCACCGTCATTGCCAGTACTACCACCACTCGCTCCTTCTACACCTTTGCAGACAAAGACTGATGAGATAGATGACATGCTCTCTATCACCGCCTCTGTGGAGATGGATGATCAGCTGGTCCCCCCATCAGATGATGCAGCGTCTGAAATGCCTGTGGCACAGCTCTCGCTTTCGGCTGAGCTTATGCCCTTAATGCAGCGGTGTTACAGACACCCTGGCCTGCAGAGCAGACTGAAAGGTGCTCTATTTATGATGAGCAGCCAAAAGTTCTTCCTGCTGCCCCTCCGGTTCACCCGGACTTCCTGTATGAGTTACAGTCCACCTGGGCACACCCAGCCAGGGCTGAGGCAGTTTCCCCCGTCCAATGGACTTTCTGTACATAGCTGGGTCTTACCCATTTTCTGCCAGTAGAGGCCTCTATTCCTGCACTTGTTCAGCGTGCTAATTTGTCCTTGCTTTCCAAGGATGCAGCATGCCCAAACAAGCAATGCAGAGTGACTGAGGTCATTCTAAAGAACGCCTACACAGCTAGTGCTTTCTCTACAAGACTGGGAAGCTACAACAGCATTCTTGTAGCTTACCAAGCTCACCTTATCGGGGCCATTGCTGAAACTGACAAGCCCTCGTCTCTACAGTTAGACAAGCTGCGCTTGATCTCGGGGAACCTCCTCAGGCTGTCCAAGCTTAGTGGACAGGCAATAGGCAGAAACCTGGCAGCGTTGGTGGCTGCACGCGGACAGCTTTGCCTCTCCCAGGCACAAGTACTGTACGGGGATAAAACGGCCTTGCTGGACGTTCCCATCATGCGAACTGCCGATGCGATGTGGCCTGTTCAGTCAGGCACTCCAACCCATCGAGCCTGCAGCAATGGGTTTGGCCCCTGAACGGCTACATCTAAGCCGTCGGGTTATCGAACAGGGTGATTGACACCCTGCAAAACACAATATACTAAGGTAGCCTCGTCCCGTTCTCAATATGGGTACAAGTGGGGCGTGTTCCAGACGTGGTGCTTATCTTGTGGGTTTGAACCCACGACATCTCCTATGGCAGTTATACTGCAGTTTTTACAAGACTTTTTTGGTGAAGGGAAATCTCCTTCTACTTTAAAGGTCTATTTGACAGCCATTTCAATATTCCATGTAAAAATCGATTAATTGTCCCCAGGAGCTCATTTCCTTGAGGGGCAATTTTTGAAATGCACTAACAAAACCTCCATTTCCTCTCTTTCAAGACAGCTGTCTTGCTTGCCATCACTACTTCTAGCAGGTGAATGAGATGCAAGCATTTTCAACCTCGAAGGCTTGTCTAATTTTTTCAGAGGCCAGAACGAAGGTCACCCTTCATACTAACCTAGCTTTCCTGCCGAAGACCATCTCGGTTTTCCACATGAACCAGTCAATGGAATTGGAGGCTTTTCATCCCCCCTCTTTTCCAATCTGACAAGGAGCGCCAGCTCCATATGCTTTGTCCAGTGCGGGCGTTAGCATACAATGTGGAGAGGACTAAAAGCTGGAGGCAGTCGGAGCAGCTGTTTGTTTGCTATGGGGCTAAGTCCCAGGGACAGGCTCTGTCTATATGCAGTGCAGTGGTGTGGGCTTCCTCCCATACGCTTACCAGGTTCTATCAGCTGACTGTCATGGATCCGCAGAATCCTGGTTTTGGCATAAGAGTACTGAGGGTTACTAGCTTGTAAATTGGGTTGTATACCATGTCCTTGCAACAGCTTGGGTATACTCACCTATTTTGTAATGGTTAATATTCCCTACTTGAAAGGGAGTGCTGGTTCCCTGAAGTAGGAATATTAATCATTAACTTTGGGGTCAAGGCGTTCATGTTCGTAATCTTGAAGAAAATGAAGATGATTGTAGGGATCGCTGCTGTTTTGTGGTTGCGGGGCGGAGCCTCAGCAGTGCCACCCTGCTCTAGTGAGAATCTTTGGTATAGAGTTTTCAGTTTGGGTGTCTTAAAGGTAAACACCCATTTTGTAATGGTTAATATTTATATTTCAGGGAACCCGGGTTATGATAATAACCTTATGTTTTATTCCATTTAATTAATAACTAACAACTTAAATTACAGTAAAGGGAATTACTTGGAAAATCTTGAGTATCTGCTCTGTTCCATGGCAACATTGCATCAAATGTTCCAAATAACCCAAACAGTATACACGTGTATTTACTTGTAATCAATGCATGTTAAAAATGGGGGATTTCAGCTTGTTGCAAACACTTTCCTTATTTCTTTCCAGATTATTATAGCATGTTTGGTACAAGCTGCCGTGGTTGTGACTTCCCCATTGAAGCTGGAGATAAGTTCCTGGAAGCCTTGGGATGTACTTGGCATGACACCTGTTTTGTGTGTTCTGTAAGTAGAAACAATCTTGCATTGCTTTTGTGAAAGCCATACTAAGCTCCAGTATACTGGCCCATATGTGAAGTCGTAGAAAAATCCTAATTCTTTTATAAAAATCATGACATTTGGAGAAGCATGGCATTAACAGCTTTTTAAAGTTTAAACAAAAAGAAAGACACTTAAAAGTAGGTTTTGCAGTGGACTGCAGTGTGTATTGGTTATACCATTGTGATTTATAATTGGAAAGACAAAACATCAAAATGCTATCGTTGTTAACATTCTACCAATGGCTCATACCACTGTAGTTGCCCTAGTGTTACCATTGCTTTTGCCAGGTAGTAGCACTCAACACTGCAAAAAGCACTCTTTAGACAAGATAGACATGCATAACAACAGTTTTCAGGGATGTGACATTGATGAGGGGGACTACAAATAGTTGGCCTGTATCTATAGGTTGATTTAGAAGTCACTGGTCAAGTGGGCAAGATAGAACAGTATTTGTAACTTCTGTGTCTGTCCATTATTAAAAACTTCAGAACTTTATTCCACCGATCAGGAAGCACCATTGCAGGGCACTACCACACAGTAGTTGAATGCAGAGCTTTCAGATAGAGTATCTAGCTTAAAAAAATAAACAAGTAGAAGGAAAACAAAACATTGAAAGGATAACTAAAACTAATTTAGAGATTTAAAATGTTTTCTAACTGCAGTAAAGTCCTGATTATGGGGCTAGCCTGATTAGTTAACCTTGTCTGTACAGGTTGACCTTCCTTACTCTTGGCTAGACGACAATGCCCTGAAATCGGGGTTCTTTTGCTTAAATAAGTGTTCTTCTCATTTATCCAGTGACTTCTGAATCACCTTGTATATTTAGTTGACTAAAGTGTACTGTGTCCCCTTGTTGAAACTTACCACAATTGTTTTTGTTCCAGGTATGTTCTACAAATCTGGAGGGTCAGACTTTTTTCTCAAAAAAGGATAAGCCCTTATGCAAGAAACATGCCCATTAAATTAACTTGTAATGGTCTAGAATCTTTTGAGTCTGCCATCAAACAAGAGGAAAATACAAGATAATTAATTCATCAGCTGATGATATTTACGAAAATAAAAACAATTATGCATGTATTGTATAAATCTGGATTAGGGGTATGGTATTTAGGATTGTGCTTCTTTGTTTTTAAGGGCTATGACATTGATGAGGGGGACTACAAATTGTCATTCCCTCACCTCAGTACTAATCAAAAGGCACAGTTGGTTTATATGCAAGGGAAAGATGATGTGTGCCATATACATACCAAGTTCTTATGTTTTATAGTTAAAAGGTGGTGGGAGAATCACTCCAGGGGTGAAAAAAAAGGTGATGGGAGTATTCAAAATAGCATGTAATATTGTTAAAACAAGAGCATCAATTTAGTATAATGAAGCATTAATGATAACGGTGACAATAAAAAAAAAAAAAAAAAAAAAAAAGATTTAATTGACGTAATTCTAAGGCCCTTCATTTTCGGTTTATATCTATTGTGTACCAAAAATGAAGGGCCTTTTGCATATCACATTTACTTTGAAAAATTTGGTACCAATACGTACTGTACCATCCTGATTTTTTTTCTTTTCTTTATTAAAGCGATACAATGAGTTTCTTTTGATCTGTTGTTTTATTTTACTGTTTAAGTAGATGCATACATTGTAGACAGGAACCACGGGATAAGTTGTATTAACAATGGAATTTGTCTTTTTTTTCTTAATTTTTTTCAGCACTCTCTGAATTAAAGTCAGTTTGCTTATGTTTTGCTTATGGTCTGCTATTTGCTATATTCACTTTAAAAACTGCAAGTATTTACACTGATTCAGTTGCAATCTGTTAAAGGCAAATGACAAAGGTTATATATTTTTGAATTACACATAAGATATAATAATGGATGTGGAACATTAGAGATATCATCAATAGTTTGTGTTGGTATTGGATTGGTAAAGGTTGAACAAAAGTGGGCCTACAATTGTTTTACTTTCAAGGTATTACCGAATGCCAGTATGTTTTAGTCTGCCAAGATAGCTGTGGTCACGTGATGATGATAATAATAGATCATAATAACAGAACACTACGATTTTGGCTTCATACTCGGTACACAACTGTATTATATGAATTTCTTGGTGAAGTTCACTTGTTTTTTCTTGTAAAATAACCACGACAATTACAGATCTTTTCATATTTGCAGGATTATTTAACACTGAAATGTAGATCTGACCCAATACTTGACTTTATGTGTTTCTGGTGTATGACACCGTACATCCAGTCAATTACGGTATCTATTATACTTCATTAAATTACACTTACCATTCTTCTGATATCATGCCCCTGGGGATGCTTAGTTTTTATTAGTTTCCAGTTTAGTACCCATTTTTCGATGGAGGTTGATTATTGGCTCCTGGATAGGAAAACAAAGATGTTGTTTTTTTTTTTTTTTTTGCTTTTTCTTAGGGTTAGGGTTAGTGTTTGCTTTATGATTCCCTTTCAAGTACAAAATGTAACCCATACCTCATTGGTATTAATCCTTTGATACCGTCTAACCTGAATAGATATTCCAAAGCTGCAAATAGTGCCCGTGACGCAGTCGTGCCCTCCCCCGAGGGCATAAAGGAGACTGCAGTCGCTCAAAACATCATCATTTTTCCTTTCACCAACCTGACAGAGATCTATGAACAGATAAGTGACGCATAGTGTTATATCTGATTGTTCATTTGTGTTTATCACCTGTTGCGATTTGTTTTTACGTGTTTTAGTAAAAATTATGCCCCACACTTTTACGCAGTTCTATCGGCTGAATGCCTTGGATCCACAAAACCCTGGGTTTGTAACAAGAGTGTTAAGGGCAGCCTCGAGCTCGACCCTTATAGCATAAAATTAGAGGTGAGATTCCCTGAATTTTTAGCCCTGTTACTTGGTAATGCGCATGGTGGCCTTTGCTGTGCCTTGTAGCTTTCAATTGGTCTGCAAATTCTTTGCGACAGCTTTGGTAAGTCTACCCATGAGGTAATGCTTACATTTTGAACTTGAAAGGGAATGTTAGGTTATTATTATAACCCTGGTTCCCTGACATAGAAATGTAACCATTAGCCTTCAAGGTCGCTGTGTCTTATTGCAGCAGTCTTGAGGGAAAAATTATGACATTTTGAGTGTCAGCAGTCTCTTGCATGTCCTCGGAGGCAGACGTGATTGCGTCACTGGCAGGTTAGATGGCATCAAAGGATTAATACCCATGAGGTAATGGTTACATTTCTATTTCAGGGAACCAGGGTTATGATAATAACGTTCTTCAGGTTAGGGGTTGTTTTAGGGATGTACACTGGTTCCTGAGAATATAATTGTTCTACATAAGTCATTCAGAAAAAATGTTTGGTGGGCAAATATGATTTACAAATTTATGCTTAACATGACCACATCAGTATTCTTAGGTCTATTTTTAGTTTTCAGCTAGTATTAGAACAATCCTTTAATCACAGATGTGTAGTACTGTACCATTGTTTTTTTTTTTTCTTTATCTTGTCTTCCACTGTTTGTTAGTAATCCTTTGCCTTGAAAATGTCTGAACATATAGAATGTGCAATGAGAGTGATATATATTTTAATTAAAAAGGAATGTTCCTATCAATGTGTACCAGAAATGTGATCAACATATTTTTCTCTTTGTGCACAAGTTATTACTAATAAACTGGTTTGGTAACCCTTGAAATTGATTGTGAATTTGTCTTTAAGCTTATTAAGGTGGAGGCAATGGCTTGGTAGCCCACACACCTCAATAGTAGCCAAAACATATTTTTCTTGAGGTCTGTGTTTAACAAGATGCTAATCGGAACGATAATTTACTGTTCCTACCTGCAGCTAAGTTGGTTGTTGCTTGTGTTTAACAATTATTTTATTACTTTCAGAAAATTACTTTGACTTTTCATTTTCTTCAAAATATGGTCTATTTATCTCTGCAAAAAAAATAAATAAAAAAATATATATATATATATATATATATATAAATATATACATTGGCTTCCAATGCAGCCTTCATGGTTTCTACTGTTCTTTTAAGGCAAACCAGCTATAACGTGATTTCTTAGGGGCAGCAGATATATCAAGACCTGCTGTACATCAGTCAGGACAATACATGTAAACACCAAACTATGCTATATGTTACATGTGTTATAGACGTTATAATTGTATGTTCGAGAGTCTAAACCAAACGTCCCCTTTTAGGGCTTCAGAATATTGAGTCCTATGATATTTTTTTATTTAATTTTTTTCTGTAATACTGCACCTGTTGACTTTTTAATAGAAATGTGGTTAGTAGTGTTTTCATAAAGCTACACTGCCAACTGTATAGGCTTAGATTACATTTCTTCATAGGAAAATAAAGTAGTTTCCACTGACACAATAAATAATATTTTAGAAATTGATAGTTAGGCCAGAAAGAAGTTGATGGGAAGGCACACTTACCACAGGTTGACTATGTTTTGTATCTTCCATAGGTTACTGGACCAGACTTGAAATTAGTCAAATTCTAACTCCCAAAATTTTAATAAAATAATAAAAGATCTACACCTGTACCTCATTATATCACTCTTCGCTATACTGCGGATACAAATATATCACGGTTCCTGGAGTTGGCTTCCAGTTTGGCTGCAATACACATAGGCACTTAGAATTACTGTTCGTTTTATTTCATACTGCACATCACAAACAACAATATACAAACCAATTAAAAACAAAACATTAATATCATACTGTTATCATATACACATGTATTGCACAATAACACAAAGCAAATGAAACTTGCTGAAGCGTTTTTTATTTTGGCCAACCAGGTGCTCACGTGTGGCAGCAATGCACTAGCAAAAGCCACAAGGCAGTTACGTACTCTCCCTAGCAATAAGCCTCATGTTGTTGGGAATGGATTATTTCAATGCAGCGGGTTTGTGCATTTGAGAAAGGAGACGAAGACTCATGAAATTAATTGGAGACAAATTGATGAGGTGCAATTACCCTCTGTTGTACAAATTAAAATGGTGTGCTGCTTTTTATACAAAAAATGAGAAAAAGAAAGTCGTGTAGAGGATTTATACTGGACCCTGACCGCCCAATAAAACGAGGGAGTGGTTGTACAGTATTTGTTAGCCTATTTGTGTTTCTATGGGTCTCTCGCTATATCGCAGCCCTCGATATATAGCGGATTTATATTGGACACCGACACCCGCGATGTAAAGAGTGGGTGATGTATTTAAAAAGATGTTCAGAAAGTATATGACAGTCACCAACACTTGAAAAGGCAGATGTGTGGTTTACTGTTATCTTGTGGTTAACAACTGAAAAGCATCAAGATTCTGTTCAGATTTCTCTGCTTCTCTCGACAGAAACATTGTGGGAAAGAAGAGTTAATGTCAATTATTTAGCTGCATTGCACACAATTGAATGTATAAAAAAAAGAAAATCCCACACAAAAACCCAACTGAAATAACTAAAAGGAACACATTGGTACTAAAAGAAAAGACTGCTACATGCCACATGCTCTTAGAAACCAGTAAAGTGAATTACAGAAGATCCAAGAATAAACCTTCATCAATTTTAAGCAGTCATTAAAGGGAATAAACAGCCATGACTGCTTAAATTGGTGAAGACTTATTCTTGGATCTTCTGTAATTCACTATTGGTTTGGAAGAGCTAGTGACCATTTCCTATCATTTCTATTAATACCAATGAGTTACTTCTACAAGATGTACATGTACAAATGTACTTAAAGTGATTGTATCTAACAACATAATTGCATAAATCTTACCTGTCATGCACTTTAATTTGCTCTGTAAATACATACAAATGTTCAGTTGAAAGAAAAAAAAACATTTTAACTTTAAATTATGATAACTGAAAATTATTAGTTTCCATTCCTTACTCTCAGGAAGTCTGTTACTGTTTCACTTCCTAAATCATTTTACCTCGGCAATTATTCTGGGTCAAGGCATGTAACGGGCTGAAAGTATGTTAGTCAATAAGGGAATCCGTTGGTTGATTAATGACAGAAAAGGTGTTGAGGGTTAGGTACACTTTCACAGTTCATGTGAAATGACTAAGGCATTGTAACACTACCGACTTTAAAACAAAGATTTCTACCAGATGAAACCAAACTCCATGCATGAACTCCAATTCCCATGATCCAACAGAAATGCGATTACATTGATCACCATGACCCCAGAAGTTGATGACGTTTTCACTTCTGGGTGCACCTCCTCACATAAGTCTGTACGTGAGCATGTGTCCCTTGTCCATTTTCTTCTAGGACTGTCAAGCACTGCAGATAGTATTTGTGTTAAATGTAGCTAAAAGCAGTCGAATAGGGTAACTCTTTTTGCAGAGCTAGTCTTTGTTTTTCTTTACCTGGGGGTAGTCAGTAATGGCTTCTCTCAAGCAGCATTGGAAGGTGAATTATCAATATTTAAACCCAACTGTCGAGGGTTTATGTAGATTGTGAAAGCAGGGAGTCTTCAGTAACACAAAGCATGGTGTCGCCTCTGTCTTGACGATGACGGTCCCTCTCTCGCACCATCTCCTCCTCACTCTGGAATGCACGTCCTTTGGTTTATTCAAGACATTGTGGGTCGAATGCACCAACGTGGATAAAATAAAACTCAGTTTAGTGCTAATCTAGGGTTAGTTGATCTGGGGCTCTGTTTTAATCACAGTTACATTGCACCACCGAAATTTAAACCAGGACTAGTAAATCTTGGATAAGCAGGTAATCCTAGATTTCTGATTAGTAATCAGTCATTATTTGTATATACTGTATTTAGCAAATGTAAATTTAAAAGCAAAAAAAAGAACAGTTCAAGCATAAGAAAACATTACATTCTAATAATTTTATTCATTATATACTCTTTCTGTGCACAGAAGATATTTAAAATTAATTATCAAAGAGCGCCAGCTTAGGCCCCATATGCATCCTGCAGCTTTCCTACAACCTTTAGCCAGATCTGTAGTTAATGTAGGGTTGTCCTGCATTAATTCCAAATATCAACTAACTGTAAGAATAGCTTTGTTTTACTTTGGGTGAACTTTAAAATATTTGTTTTAGTGTGAAAGTGTTTATATGCTACCTAAAGTGGCACATTCTAATATTTGATTTTACTGTCCTTGATTACGATGTTTTAGGCAAAAAAACTACGACGTTACAGAAAGTGTAAAGCTTGTTCGTTATCGACACCCGTGCATGCAGGAGTTCATTTATAAACAAAAAGGTACCGATTCTTATAATTAAGGAAGAGGGATAGCATTTCTTCTTCCACACAATCCATATAATGTACTTGAAGCTCTCATGTGCTTGTGGGTTTCATGCCTTATTGCTGGTGTCGGTAGCTACCTGGCAACCTTTGCCTAGCCCTGTTTTAATCTAATCTTCAGTTTTGAATAAAAGGGGGGGGGGGGGGGGGGGGGCAGCTAATCTGGTGAACATTAGGAGCAACTATTTTTTTTGTGTTTCGCTGTTTGGGTTGTGAAAAAAAAAAAAAAAGTAATTTTCTTACCCATTGATGTTGCATCCTAAAATATATTGTTACAAAACACTTGTCATTCAAGTCATAGAGTAGGAAAATTTTTTGTTTTTTTATGCTGTTCTGTACATAGTTTTTTTTGCAACATAAAATAACACTTTTTCGTACAGTTCATTGCAAACTGTATAATTATCACCTGTCAGACAAAAAGGTACAGGGTCTAGGATCTGCTGTGATCGGCACTCATGAACCCCAGTGGACATGTACTGTGTAAACTTTTAACATGCCGCATACTCCTTTTTATTGTTTTAAAAAAAAAAGTACATTTGTAATTGTACAACATAATGTATAAACATGATTGTAGCAGGGCGAGATCTGTGCTGACTCTGCTGGCGTGTTCACGGGCTGCAGGAAGAGGGCGGCAGTCGCCCAACAACCGCCTGTGAGTCATGGCAGTCACACGGGGAGGTGGGAAAGTGTGTGTGTGGACTTTCCCCCTCTCTGAATGGCCGAGATGCGGGTCTTGGGTGATTGTCGGTCCTATAAAATAACGCTCTGTTATTTCCTCAGGTCTGCCCACTTAGACGCGCTAAGAGTGCGGACGCTTTGATTCGGGACCGGGAATCAGCCGGGAGAAAAATAAAGAACCACAGCGAGACAGAGAGAGAGAGAGAGAGAGAGAGAGAGTGGGGAACCCTTGGGCAGACCCCGGCGTATTGTGAAAGAGCAGGCTAGATAGCCGATAGAGTAGGACGGTGATCCGGGTCGTGCGGGTAGCGGCGACCGGGATAACTAAGCCGAGTGCAGCACCTTTTATTTGTAGTTTTATTACTGTTTTATTTTCCCTTGTTCTTTTCGCCTTCTGTTTTCATTATTATTTCTTTGAGCACCTGCGAGTGCCCTTCCTGTTCACTTACCAGCTGTGGTATTTCCGTGGTGCTGTCTATCATCGTTGATAGGCAGCCCACGGTCAACAGTGCCCTCTGCCGGAAAAAGTAAGAACTGTCTAAAAATAAAACTGGGCACCTGTGTGGTGTTTTCAAGTACACCTGTCTGTCTCCTAATCAGTGAATTACCCACACCCCTTCCACAATGATACATAACTTTTATCTCTATTTCTTAATGCCTTTACTCAAATATACAACAGGCCACGCAGTCATAATGTGAAACCAAGTTGTTTTTGTTATAATAATAATAATAATAATAATAATAATAATAATAAATATTCTTATATCTTATTTGTTTGTGACTAATGTGTTTTACTAAATATGCACCGGGTGTACTTGCCGACTAGCACTTCATGTTCTCCAAATTGAGACTGATGTGCTGTTGTTATACAGAAAATGTAGCTACATTTTGTGAAGGTATGCTGCCATTATGTTCAAGTTTAAACAACCTCCAAGGAAGGTTTAAATTTAATCCACCTTTCACATTTAAACCTGGATTAAAATTAGTGGTGCAATGTGGTTATAGTTTAATCTCTCTTTCCTACTTTCACTTGAAGAAGAGACCTTTGAGGTCTTGAAAAAAATTAAAATATAATCCTTGATTAAAATATAATCCTTGATTTAATCTGGGTTGGTAGTTAATCTATGTTGGTAGGCAGGACTGATATTTCTTTTTTAAAATGTTGACATGTGAAAACCCACACTCGCAAACAGCACTGCTTAACCCTTTAGGACCAAACGTTTTTCAGTGGATGCTGCAGCAGGACCAGGTTTTTTTGGCTGTAGTTGACCCTATTCCTATAACAATTCACAAAAAATATTGTGTTGTGTTTTTTTGTTAATATATATTCAATGTATTTTTGCTTAGAGATATGTGTAAAAAAAACGGGTTATTCTATGACCAGAGGGATCTTACAATACTTCATGAAAGTGTTGTTGAAAAATATTAATATTTGGGCAGATTACAAGACATTGTTTCATCTGAGTTATTGCAAAAACATAATAAACATTTAATCCCAGGGTCTTTATAAGTAATAATGGACACCACTTGATTATTTTCTCAAAATAAATAAAATAATAATTCTTCACTCCAATTTTATCAGTTATAAGGAACACAAAAAACATACCTGATAAATGTAATTCCTGAAACATAATGTGCTTATATCCACTTGTAACAAAGTTGACTAATAAGTGCAGTCAATTGCCACAGCGAAAATAATTATGAAAAGAGGGCCAAACAGAGGCTACCAAAAATACATTTATTGCTGCTGAGGAAATGGACACAAGTTGTCTGAACAGCATCCAATAGCACAGTTTTGGAAGGCAATAAATATCACCAGTAATAAAAAATAAAGAAAGCACAGTAACAGTCCCGAACAAACAAAACAATAAAGGCAATATAAAAAATCACCAAAAAACAATGTCCCCGAAAAATCCTTATGCAAACATCCCAAAAATAAATCACATGAATGGCCATTCAGAATAAAACTGTAATCCAATAGATTGCAAAAGATCTCACCCTGGCTGCTCTTGATCTGGCGCTGGTTCTGTGAATCTGCAATGCAGTTGTTGGAGATCCTTTAAAAAAAAACTGGCAAAAACAAACAGAACCCCAAACAAAAAAAGGTATGAAGGGAAAAACTGGTGGTCAAGAAAAATGCAACCTGCGCTGTTAGGATAGTGGACAAGAGACAAACAAAAACTATATTTTGCTAAATAAACCAAAAAAGTATGGTAATAGAACAAAAAATCCTAACACACAAAGGTGAGCAACAACCACACCCTCTACACCTTCCTTCTCTTACCCTCCCTAAAAACAGGAAACAGGAACTAAAGGCCTTCCCCCCATTAGGTGACTAGTGGAGGGAAAGAAGGAGCAAGAACAATTAATTTCTGTAAAACCCCCAGTAAAAGGGTAATGAAAAAAAACACAGGTAAAACAAACCAATTGAATGGAAACATATAGATGCCCTGAGAAGCTCTAAAAATAAGAGACAGGAATAACTATATAAGACAAACACTAAGAAAAGGAGAGAAGAGCTTATAATAAAAAAAGAAAAAAAAAAACATTGCCTGGCCAGGCTCTGCTATTCAGAATTATGAATAAGCAGGTAATGCATTTAACGCATCACTGTGTGTGGCTCCTGCCACACACCTGTCTCTTGATATGTATAAATGTTATAAAAACATATATATTAAACCACATGAGAGAGAATAAATGTTCTAATATAACTATGTCAAGTACATCGGATTTCCAGTATTTCCCTGTTTTTAAACAAGTTCCTGTTTCATTTTTTGTCTCTGCCCTATAAAAATGAAATGCCTGTCTCAGTGACACCACAAAAAAAACCAAACAAACAGGCAGTTAAGTTCAATCCCTCCCCTGTCCAATGAAACGTGTTAACAAGCTGTACTGCAAAGTATGGAGACACAGTAAGTGAAAGAAACAAAGTGCCTTTTTATCATGTTTACCCACACCCAGGCCCAGAATGACACTTCAGAATGATTGTGTTCACACAATCACAGTCCTTTAAAGAATTAATGAGTTAGTGTCAGAGACAACAGCAATAGTTTCTGAATGTTTAAGTAGGAGTCTGGATTGCTGGTTATTAGTTTTTAACAAGTCATCATGCACTCTCTGTTTATTTCAATAGCCTGTCACCAAATTCCAGCCCTGGGGATTCAAACAAAAAACAAAACACTTTGTAATCCTAACCTTACCAATTGATAGGGACACAAATTGTTCTCAGAGTTTTATAGCTTCAATTAATAATACTGAGGTAGTTCAGCATCACTGTATCTGTAATATATAACACTCATGGTACAGTCATTTGACAAAAAACCTCTGTTGTGCAAACAACCCAGAGTCCATAAAAACATTGTTTTCAATTGTGTTGTGGCCAATAAATAAATAAACAAACAAATATATATATATATATATATATATATATATATATATATATATATATATATATATATATATATATATATAAACACCAAAACAGAGTGGTAAGTGCATTGAATTGTGCTGTTGCATCAGTTTACTATAAATCAAAAGGCTGAACAAAACAAAAACACTCTGTAAAATAAAAACAACACAGTAACCAAAACAGACAAACAAAACAAACAGACACTAACAAACGGGACAAACACTACACAAATAAATATCGTACTGGCCCTCCAGCACTCATAGCAACTGTTTATACAGTGCCTATAGAAAGTCTACACCCCCTTTCAAAATTTCACATTTTGTTGCCTTATAGCCTGGAATTAAAATGCATTAAAATAGTTTTTTATTTTCATTTATCTACACATCCTACCCCACAACTTCCATGTGAAAAAATATTCTAGAAATCTGTAGAACATTCATTAAAAATAAAAAATGAAATAGCTTGGTTGGATAAGTATCTACCCCCTTGTAATAGCAATCCTAAATGAGCTCAGGTGTAACCAATCGCCTTCAAAATCACACACCAAGTTAAGTGGCCTTCACCTGTGTTAAATTGTAGTGATTCACATGATTTCATGATAAATTCAGCAGTTCCCTCTGCTGGGTAGTGCATTTCAAAGTTAAGACTTGAATGAGCACCAAGGCGCTTTCAAAAGAACTCTGGGACAAAGTTGTTGAAAGGCAGAAATCAGGGGATGGGTATGAAAAAATATCAAAGACTTTTAATATTCCTTAGAGCATGGTCAAGGCAATTATTAAGAAGCGGAAGGTGTATGGCACCACCAAGACCCTGTTTAGATCAGGCCATCCTTCCAAACCGGATGACTAAGCAAGAAGGAGACTGATTAGAGAGGCTACCAAGAAGCCAATGGCAACTTTACAAGAGCTACAGGCATTTATGGCCAAGACTGGTAAAAGTGTGCATGTGACAACAACATCCCAAGCACTCCAGAGATCTGGCCTGTATGGTAGCCCACCTTGAATCCTGTTTGAAGTATGCAAAAAAACACTCAGGAGATTCTGTAGCCATGTGGCAAAAAGTTTTGTGGTCTGACGAAACTAAAATGGAACTTTTTGGCATAAATGCAAACCATTATATTTGGCGCAAACCCAGCACAGCTTATCACCCAAATGTACACGTTCAGGCCAGCAAGGCTTCTAGGAATAAAAACAGGCTTGTTCTACTTTAAAGATATAACAGATTTTCAGGCACTGTTTGATTAAACTTTTAATTTACTTATGCAGAGTATTGTATTGAGTAACCTTCCAAGCCTTGCGTACAATAAGCTTGGCTCCCTGCAAAGTAAACAGGTTCCCGTGCCTGCAAAGGTGGTGGGGTGAGCTCTCTCTTTAAAGCGATACTGCATGAATAAATGTAAACCAAAATAACTTTCTCAAAAGTATTTTTATTTATTTATTTTAATAATGATTAATTACACTGTGTAACAATTTTTTTTTTTGTTTGGTTCCTGGGTAGTAAGTGTTATTTCCTAATTGCTTATGCCTCAAAAGTATAGAAAGGCGGGACTGGCCACAGCGGACCGAGTTCTCTGTGGCGAGAAACAATGTCAAGTGGGAGCCACTGGTGGACCCCCGGAAAGTGCTGATGCCACCACTGCACATCAAATTGGGCCTTATGAAACAATTAGTCAGAGCTCTAGATAAGGAGTCAGCAGCCTTCAAGTACCTTCAAGACTTCTTCCCTAAGCTGTCTGAGGCAAAGGTCAAAGCCGGTGTCTTCGTCAGACCACAGATAAAGAAGATCCTGGAGTACAATGAATTCCCCAAGAAGCTCACTAGTAAGGAGGAAGCGGCTTGGAACAGTTTGTCGCAGTGGTTCGGGGCTTCCTGGGCAATCACAAGGCCGAAAACTATGTGGAGCTGGTTGAGACTCTGGTGCAGAGCTACGGCACAATGGGCTGTAGGATGTCCCTCAAAGTCCATATCCTTGATGCTCATCTTGATAAATTCAAGGAGAACATGGGAGCGTACTCGGAGGAGTAAGGCGAGCGCTTACACCAGGATATACTGGACTTTGAACGCCGCTACCAGGGACAGTATAACGAGAACATGATGGGAGACTACATTTGGCTGCTGATTCGTGAAAGTGATTTACAGTAGAATCGTAAATCTCGAAAAACTACTCACTTCTAAATCTGTTGTAGTCATTTTTGTATTAGTTTAGTATAAATACATGTTAATTTGGATTCATGTGTTGTTTTTTTCTGACTTTATGTGAACGAAAAGACACAAATTCGCCCATTTTCTCATTGGAAATAGGTAAATTTCAAAATATCACTGTCCTGGTCACAAAAGCAAAGTTTGTTGGGAATAATAGCCATTTTCTATACTTTTGAGGCATAAGCAATTGGGAAATAACACTTACTACCCAGGAACAAAAATTGTGTTACATAGTGTAAGCTAAAAACCGCAGCAGAGCCATTCTGTGCGCAGCTTCTAATGACCTAATAGAAACTCGGGGCTCGCAAAATCGCTAGCCCGACGTTCTGGCTCAACCAAAAAAAATCTGTCAGACAATGTGTTTTTTTTTTTGGCTGCTTGTCTGACGAGCAATCCGATTTTTTTTACACCATAACAAGATAACGTTCTGTGGTTTAATCAAACAGTAGGTTTGCCTATCTATCTAGTCAGCGCACTGGTATATGTCACATGACTTGTGTCTGCTCAAGTGAAGCGAAGGTTAAAACGGACACCACGACAGCCAAAATACAAACTTTTATATTGACGGCTATGTTTTTTTTAAACAAAGTTACAGACTGGAATTACAAGCTACTGTACTCTGCTCACCAAGATTCACATTTTGTTATCTTGTTGTTACCTTTATTAAATCGTTAGTGTTATTTCCCAACCCAGGAAAAAAAAAAAATTGCATACGATAGTTATTATCACTGATAGATTTAGCACACAGCATGTTGACATCGCTTTTTTCATTTATTTTATGGAATTAATAAAATATACCGGTAATTTTATTTTAACTGTATGGTGTTTGCTTGTAACTTACAATATTGAATGCAGCAACAGCCTTGGGTCCAAACCGTCAGCCCAGTGTAGATATACTGTTTACGGCAATCATGTAGGAGCGCACCGGAAGTACATACTACTTTCTATTATGACTTTTTTTTTCTTTTTTTTTTTGACACTACTACAACCGAACAGTCGAGATACGTTGGCCGTGCCGTCTCGTTGTTTACTAATTAAATAATTATAAGAATGGATATGTAATATTATAATATAATAATAATAAAAATAATAAATATAATTATATAATATAATCTTTTCTTCTTCTTCTTCTTATTTATATTATTATATTTTTTTAAAATAAGGATTCCCAGATTTTAATTAATTTGTTTGCTAACGTGAAACAAAACAAACTTTTTTTGAAAAAAAAATACCCCTACCCCGGGATATAGCCAGAATACTGGATGCAGCATGCCACAAATAGGTACTGTACTTGTAATTCTACTTTTATTCACAATCTTATGCTATTATTATTATTATTATTATTATTATTATTATTATTATTATTATTATTAGTGGTAGTAGTAGTGACAAATACTGTGATAATAAAGAAAAATCAAATAATAAAACAGTAATAATATTATTAATAATTTAGCTAATCCCTTTATCCAAGGCGACTTCCTTAACTTACTCCAGCATCTTATATTGTTAGTTTTGGTTTGTTCTTTTACCGTAGCGAACAAAAGGCTTTGGACTCAAACAGGGTTGTTATAGCGAGGGTGTACTGTATTTAATATTTGACTTACATGCTTACGACACAAACATGACATTTTAATATATAATGTGTACACATTTGTTAGTTCATTTTTGTTATTTTTCACCTCCCATAGTGTTCATGTGGTGGGAAAATTACATCTTATGCAATTTATGTACTAACCTCTGAGTTGTCTGTTCATGTGTTTGTTTAGCCTGTGTGACTTAAAAAGGGATTACACCAATGTAATAAGAAGTTTGAAAGCTTGTATCTATTAAGTTTAAAAATTGAGGCCCCTTTGATGTTACTACTGCTGTGATTGTTTAGGGTTTCCATGCTCAGGTTTAAATGCTATTACGGGTTATAAGATTTAGGTATAATAAAATAATAATGTGTTATTATCGGTAGTTGTCTGTGAAAATACTTCCTCTTTCTACTTGAAGGACAGGTGGCCCTTATAAGGAATGGAAAAGTACTGACATTTAGCTAAACAGAGGAAGTTCTATTTTATAGCAACCACAAGCTGTTTCCGTGGCACTTCACAAGAAATGACACTGACTTACTTTTCATTTTAGGGGGGTTTGCAATTTAAATAAGTTGTTATGATTGGTCTCATCTCAATCTTCCAAGTTGTTGCTATCCACGAATATTAAGTTGAGCTTCTGTGATTGGCTCTTAATAACTGTAGGTTACAAGGTATATATTATGCTTACTAGCTCTGCGGAGCTCAGAACTTTACTCGGTTTCCTAACACCTGTGGGTGTTGAGATTGTTCTCAGGTTTGCAAACTTTAACTATTAAACTTATTTACTCAAACTTGTTGTCTTGTCTAATCTCTGCTCTGCAGGAAGTTGAGAGATAAAAACTTCCATCACATTCAACATTTAATAGAGGGTATAAAGAAGTTTGGATCAGAATCCAATATCATCCCTTACAAAAAAGTAACATACTGCAAGTATTCTTGTGCCAAAATTGTCTGGTTTTAGTATACTATTAGTACCATTATACTATCCTATTTTGGCACAAGTATACAAATTTGTATATTCTTGTTTGTAAATAATGTAACATAGTTCTCAAATATTTGACATTTCTTAGGTTGTATCTTACTTTTCTTCTGTATACATACATTCTTGCCAGATATGCACCTCCAGATTCTGACAAATACTTTTAGAAAAGCAGGAGCAACTTCTGCTCTGGATCAAAAAGCTATAGTGCTCAGCGGCTGCCCACCTATGTGGATAACTATCAAAAAACTAGTAGAAACTAACTAAAACACAAGTCTGGGAAAAACAAATGGAAGTCTGGAAAAAGTATGGAATTGATGTTGAAAAAGTGTATGAACCCTGAGATACTGTACCTATATTGAGTACAGTGTGCTTTGTACAAATCACAGTCCATAGGTCAAGTATGGGCAACTTGATGTTTTTTTGGACAACCAAATGTCTACAATGGACTGCCCGAAGGGCAAGTACCATTACCAAAATTTTGCGAGCCCTGAAACTATAACTGAACATTGTCTGAACACGCTCAAAGGTAACATACAGCTGACCACTAGGCAATTTGGAAGTGTGGCAGAGCAAAGCTCTGCTCTTTAGAAATTGGCAGGGATGGGGTTAACTTCCCCTACCTGCCTGGGTTTATTATGTTCAGGTGGCTGGGGTTGATTAGTTGATTAGGTTGATTAACGATCAATCAGCGCCCAGCCACCTGATATAAAAGGAGGCCTCTGCTTCTCATCTGGGGAGAGGGAGCTGAGGAAGCAGGTTGGTGTTTGTTTTGTGGTTTTTGAATTTTCTAAATCCAGTGAAGGCATTGCCCAGCCTGGAAACTTTATTTTTGTGAGTTTTGTTTTTGCTTTATTTGTGTTTGAGTATCTGTTATTTTGCCCTTGTGCACTTTCATTTTGTGTTTATTTATAATAAAATAGTTATTTTTTTGAACTGCAGTCTGTCTCTGGGCCTCTATCCACTCGCCAGCCTGCCACATTTGGTGTCAGAAGTGGGATAGTGCCACCTAGAGGCTCAGAGCAGTATTTATTTATTTATTTATTTATTTATTTTTTTTGAAAAAAAATGGGAAAGAAGAGCAGACAGTGGAAAAGGCAGGACAAGCAGCAGCTGAAGAAATGTAAGCTGCTGCAGCCACCGCTGGAGGACCCGGCCAGCCTCTTCCCTTGGTGTTCCTGGTGCGGGAAGGAGGACCATCGTTGGCGGTCCTGCCCAGACGTGCCACCGGCAAACTGGTGTGGCCGGTGTGAGGAGGACGGCCACAACTGGGCAGGATGCCCCTACAACCAGGCCCAGGAAGAGGTGCCGTGTTCACCCCGGGCATCAGGGGCCACCCCACTACCTCCAGCACCACCACCTTCACCACCGTCCCAGGAGATCTGGGACTGGTTGATGCACCCTGAGGCAGACCTCGTCCACGATCTCCCCATAGTTATCAACACGCTGTGGCGTCGAGATGGGGAGAGGTGGGAACAGTGGGAGGAACAACACCACCCGGCCTCCTTCCCAGAGGTTGCCCTCATGGTGGTTAATTACCTGGCGGTAGACATGGGAGATGCCCCGGTCACTCCAATAAAGAGGGGTGAGCCGCCTTCCCGAGAGCCAGAGAGGGGTGAGCCGCCTTCCCGAGAGCCAGAGAGGGGTGAGGAGCTGCCGTCGCTCCCAGAGCCAGAGAGGGGTGAGGAGCTGCCGTCGCTCCCAGAGCCAGAGAGGGGTGAGGAGCTGCCGTCGCTCCCAGAGCCAGAGAGGGAGGAGGATCTGCCGTCGCTCCCAGAGCCAGAGAGGGAGGAGGATCTGCCGTCGCTCCCAGAGCCAGAGAGGGAGGAGGATCTGCCGTCGCTCCCAGAGCCAGAGAGGGAGGAGGAGCTGCCGTCGCTCCCAGAGCCAGAGAGGGAGGAGGAGCTGCCGTCGCTCCCAGAGCCAGAGAGGGAGGAGGATCTGCTGCCGCTCCCAGAGCCCGAGAGGGAGGAGCCGCCGCTGCTCTCAGAGCCCGAGAGGGAGGGGCCGCCTCCGCCACCAGAGGGAGCCGGGCCGCAGTCGCCGCCTCCGCCACCAGAGGGAGCCGGGCCGCCGCCGCCGCCGCCACCGGGAGCCGTGCCGCCGCCGCCTCCGCCACCAGAGGGAGCCGGGCCGCCGCCGCCGCCGCCTCCGCCACCAGAGGGAGCCGGGCCGCCGCCGCCTCCGCCACCAGAGGGAGCCGGGCCGCCGTCGCCGCCTCCGCCACCAGAGGGAGCCGGGCCGCCGTCGCCGTGCTACCTTGGAGATTCGGGGCCCCCTCAACCAAAGAAGGCTTGGGGGCTCCGACATCAACCCCGCCCACCACCACCCACCCACCATAACAGCCCACCCAAGGGACATAATTGGACTCTTGGGGGGAGGGGAAGGGGGGAGTTGGCCGATTGCGGCCGGTGTACGTTGTACATGGGAGGAGGTGTGTGGCAGAGCAAAGCTCTCCTCTTTAGAAATTGGCAGGGATGGGGTTAACTTCCCCTACCTGCCTGGGTTTATTATGTTCAGGTGGCTGGGGTTGATTAGTTGATTAGGTTGATTAACGATCAATCAGCGCCCAGCCACCTGATATAAAAGGAGGCCTCTGCTTCTCATTTGGGGAGAGGGAGCTGAGGAAGCAGGTTGGTGTTTGTTTTGTGGTTTTTGAATTTTCTAAATCCAGTGAAGGCATTGCCCAGCCTGGAAACTTTATTTTTGTGAGTTTTGTTTTTGCTTTATTTGTGTTTGAGTATCTGTTATTTTGCCCTTGTGCACTTTATTTTTGTTTATTTATAATAAAATAGTTATTTTTTTGAACTGCAGTCTGTCTCTGGGCCTCTATCCACTCGCCAGCCTGCCACAGGAAGTTTTAAGAAAAAAGGAAGATTATACAGAAATGCTTAAAAAGTTCCGAGTTGGGCGCTATGTCAGTGGTATATCATACACCCAATAGGGTTGAAACTTTTAAAAAACGTAAATTGTTTAGGCACGAATGGCTATCTTTTTAACGATGTGCATGTTTTTTTTTTTTTTAATCTGTTTACTGTTTCTTATGTGTAAATGTAATACATGCTTGTTGTGAATGTAACAAAGTTTTACATATAGCCTATGTGTTTGAAATTGTAATAAAAACTATTTAGAATTATTATAGTTTTTGTGCAGTGCTTTTTTTAAAACCTCCTGTACATTCATAATATTTATCCATACACTTGTTCATAGCGCTAATAAGCTGCTGTAAACACTATATAATAAGTATAAGGTTTTTTAATAACATTTCAAGTTAAGGTTAACAATCATGACACACTTTAAATTCACAAAAACCAATACACGTCTGAGAATGCCCATATTCATTGGGGTTAAACAAGCTTTGAGTCGTGTGTCTCTGCCTAGACACGCTTTGCACAGATTGTTTAACGTAACATCTCCAGAATAAAGTTCCAAAATATGTTTAAAAGGCATTCCTTTACATCTCTGAAGCAAATAAAAGATACAGTGGTGGCCGCATGTAACACACAGTACATCTTGCAACTGAACACTGTTATAGACTATGCATTTTGCATTTACTGTATGTTTAAAAAATGTCATAATAGATTTTGGGAAGAAAAAACAGTCTGGTGAAAAAACAAAGGAATCAAAAACTTCAGCACATTCGTCGTCTGTCGAGTAAATAGCTAGCCAGTGCTCACCAGGTAAGTTATGGGGGTGCATGTTAATCATAAACACAGCAATCTTTGCGTTTGCTTATCTTTCGGCAGCATGTTGCATGGAAAAACACCTATAAATGTGTCTCTGGTGGGGGTAGCGGCTGATAAGATATTATCCGGCTGAGTCGTGTACATGTTGGACGAATGGCTTTTTCTTTTTTCTTGTTTTAAAAAGATTCGACTAAAGTCATACAGGACTTGGCATCTCATTGAGTTCCAACACATTATCAAAAATAGCATTGTGATGAGTCAAAGGGATTTCGGTCTGTGATTCAGCCTCCCGACAGTAGATGGCATCAAACCAACTCGGGACTTCCCTTACCAAGATCTCGTGACCATGGCAAAAGTCATCTTTTGAGGGGCGGCACCTTGATGAGGGGCGGAAGTACGAGTATGTAACTTCCAGCCACTGGAGTCAAGTGAAGGAGAAGGACACGTGTCGGTTGGGGATTGGTGTTCCACTGACTACAGAGGCGGGACATTACATACTAAAGGGAACGTACTACTGTGTTCGGGGTTGGTCCGAAAGTAAAATAGGAGGATTAACGGGTGGAGGGAGAGATTGGTTTGATGCAGCGGGATTTTTAAAACAAAAAACGCTAACATTTCTTTTGTCTTTTTTTGTTTATGTATGGTTCGCCACGAAGACGATTAAAGACGAGTCATCACAGTTTGTTTTGGATTTCATCCCTGCACTCCTTCCCTCACACCATTTTGTTTTCTTTTGTTATTTAATTATTTTGTTGTGTATAGATAATAAAAAAATAAATTATTTTATTTCTGTACACATAAATTACTGTCTGGACATTCCATTTAATACACTCTCGCCTCACAAGCATATATAGTCATATTCACAGTGATAGGTAATGGTGCCTCAAAGGTTTCTTGTTTTAATAAGGGAATATTCCTGGTCGGGACTTAAGTTGAATGCAAATAATGTATGGCCCTTTGCAAATTCTTCACGATCCACCAGCAACGATTTGTCTTTCAGTCGATTGTCGGCTGTTTCCACAAGGTCAAAGTATTCACGCATGCATTAACCATTTTGAAAATCAGGCTGTAGAGGATTAGTTAGTTGCTCTTCATCGTCAACATACAGAGCAAATATATATATATATATATATATATATATATATATATATTAATATATATATATATATATATATTATATATTTGTAATGTTTAAAATTGAAGGGGCTGTGCGTGTAACTACTGCTAAATGCTTCGTTGTCAACAAAACCCACCACCACGATTTTAGGTAACTGACCCAAGAACAGGTTTTCCTGATTACATACACGACTGCCTGTGGCTAAACTAAATACTTCCATTTGAACCCGATCAATAGGATATTTGGCATTAGCTGTCAATAGAGCTATAGATGTCCGAACCGGACACCGGGGATCACGCTTAACAGTTTTAACAAACAACGATGCATTGAGAATAACCAGCTTAAAAGTGTTTGCGTTGCTCATTAAACAAAACGAAACTCTATTACGAGTGAGTTTAATTTCTATATCAACACCGTTCAGCATTAGTCTGTCTTGAAAAAAAACTTTGTTGGCTCCAGTCAGTGTAGTTATTTCGTGATGTCCTGGGGTATCTTTGTAAAGCAGCCCTGTAGAAAATTGCAGAAGTAGTATCTTCGCTGTAATTAAGAACAGCTTCTATAAAAGCCCTGTAGGGATAGCTGTTGTTTGACTGACTGACAAGACGATCCCCCACCGTGACATCGACTTGACTAAAAAAGAGGCTATGTGGTAATTCACAAGGCTCACGCGTTCATCCGCTGCTATGTCTGACCCGTCATCTTTAACTATTTTACAGTTCAGATACAACAGCGTGGTCCGCTTCTTAGCTTTTGCTTTTATGAGTGTTTCAGCCTTTACTAGATCTTCTTACAGACACACGCACACACACAAGAGCGTTTATATAGCATTTTCTAATATCTGCGTAAGCGCTTGTAAAACATCTTGTAATGTTTCTTTTTTACAACAAAATTAACCATTTCCAATATTTCACGTCTGCATTTTCAAGAAGGTTCTCAATAGACACCAATGGCTGGTAATCTGCCCTAATAGTTTTTAAACGTCTAACAATGTCCTTTTCTGTTTCGGCTGTAGCATATATTCCACGCTTGGCTTTTGCAATGCACAGTATTGTAGAAAGCAGATGTGTGATGCACATTTTTTTGCAAATAATAGACATCGTTGAAGGGACATCTCCTTGATCATTTTCAAAGCTTAGACATGTGTAGTGCTTTTGCCCTGGTTCATTAATTTGGCAAGCATAGCAGTCATCAACCAGTGCCCTTGACACATTTTAATAACACAGAGCCTATAATGGCATTTTCAGTGTTGTTCATTATGTATTTTACATGGGCATCCTAATTTTTTAAGCTACTCTGCACATCGTTCTCCTTGCTACTAGCAAGACATGCACAAGAACAGGACAAGGTTATTTTTGACGGAGGTGTACAGCCCGCTGTTTCAGTTATGCTGGAGCCATTCTCATCTTTACTCTGATTAAAAAAAAACACTCTATAACTAAAATATTTAGGCAAAAACAACCCTCCGTTTTAGAGCCATTATTTAAAACAAAATACAGAGCCAACAACACTTACAGAACAACAGCAAAAAAGAGTAGTTTGTTCTTGTACAAGACTTTTCATTAAGAATTTGCGCATATTTATAACCTATAAAACAGAGGCCCACTGCCCCATTGGTTCCAGACCGTTATCTTCTAAATGGCCAGCTTGGTAAACATTTTCAACAGGCGCCATACCCTATTGGTTCCAGACCGTTATCTTCTAAACTGGGGCCACAGCAGCCCCCCTTCCCCCTACAGAGGGCCAACGATTAGCCAGTGCCTTCCATACTGCATTCAATTTGCCACAGACACCGACATGCACCAAAGTGTTTAACGTTTGCGGTCTTTAAGCAAATACATTGTAAAGTTAGGTTATTACCATAACCCTGGTTCCCTGAAAGGAGAATGACAACCATTACCGAATGGGAAGAGCCTCTCTGACTGTCAATCTCTGAACAAATATACAAAAGCTGCCCTATCAGGGCCCTGCTGTGAGGGGGAAGTCCCGCTCACCTCCTACTGAAGAGGGATGCCCTCACAGTAACACATTGCCATTTTCTTTCGAAAACAGAGGTCAGCTGGGGACACAACCTCAAAGGGTAATGGTTGTCATTCTCTTTTCAGGGAACCAGGGTTATGGTAATAACCTAACCTTCCCTTTCAATTCGAATGACAACCATTACCAAATTGGGAAGCTGTACCAAAGCTGTTGTGGCTCCAGATTACCAACAGTACAGCCCCACGGTGATAGCAACAGAACCCACATGACGCCTAAGGGCATGCTGCCTGCAAAACTCTAGAGCCCAGAGAGGGTCTTGTTCGGTTTGTCACATCAAGGCGGTAAAAATGCACAAATGTCTGACTACCTGTCCATGTAGCAGCATTGCATAACTCATCTAAGGAGGCACCATGAAGGAAAGCCCACGAAGTTGCCTGGCCCATGGTAGAATGGGTCGTAATGTCCCCCGGTAACAGGGAATCCATCTGTTCATATGCCAAGCGTATCGCATCTGTCACCCAGTGCGCTTTATGTTGCTTCAATAGGGCCTGACCTCTAGAGCGAGACCCGTAGCAGACAAACAGCTGGTTGGACTGTCTCCTGGATGCCGTTCTATCCAAATAACAGTGCAGAGCCCGGACTGGGCATAGCGTGTGTTGTCTATGGTCCTCCTCTGACTCGTGCGGGGGAGGTGTGAAAGTTTCCAAAACCACTGATTGGTTAATATGGAGTTAGGATACCACCCTTGGCTAAAAGGATGGATTTGTTCTTAATGTTACCTGTGAGTCACTGCCAGTGAAAGCCATATATGTGTCATCAATGGACAACGCATGAGGCTCACTTACTCGTCTGGCAGACATAATGGTTATTAAAAATTCCACTTTTAATGAGAGTGTGGCCTCCAACGACCGAATCCTGTCTTCCGACAATGAGGCAAGCATGCTCACAGAGTTCAGTTTGATCCCCAGGAACACTGGACTGAGACGGTACGAAGTTGCTCTTCTGTTGATGTATTGAGAGCCTTAACTTTGTCACATGATTTATGACTTGTTTTGAATGCGCACAAACTAGTCAATCGTCCAGATAGTTCAGGATCCGAATACCCCGCAGCCTGTGCTGCATCCATCCACTTTGAAAAAATGCAGGGCGCCAGCGAGAGGCCAAAAGACAGCACGCAGAATTTGTACGCGTTGCCTTGAAAGGCAAAGAGCAGATATTTTCTGTGCATGGGACGGATCGGGACGTGAAAGTAGGTGTCTTACAGGTCGATCGATGTGAACCAGTCGCCCGGTTGGATGGACTGGAGGATACGCTGTGCTGTCAACATGTTGAACTTCCTCTGTTTGAGGAGCAAGTTGAGGACCCTGAGGTCCATAATTGGTCTGAAACCGCTGTCCCTTTTGGGCACTAGGAAGTACCTGGAGTAAAAAGCCGCAGAGGGCAGCGCTTGGGCTTACCAAGCGTACAGTGTTCTTCCTTTGAAGAATGGTGTTTAGATCCTTTCACCCCGGCAAGCTGCCCAGGCCACCTTGGGCGCTGATGATAAGCCGGAAAGCGCGAAAACTTGGAGGCGACCTCTGTGGCCTTGTGGGACGTCTCAAAGCTTTCATGAGTGGTCTCCCCAAAAGTCTGCCCCGGTGTAATGGGGGCATCCTGTAGCGCAACCTTCTCTGTCTCCACGACCTTGGCAGCCACAAATGTCGGCGAGCGACCACCAACGCCGCCAGCGACCTCCCTGATGCCTACCTAACTCCCCTATTAGGTTGGTCATTGCCTTAGCTACCGCCTGGAGCTCCCCTGTGTCCGCTTGTGTAGTTCTCTATTGCAGCCTCTCTGCTAACTGGTTCTAGTAGACCACCAGTATGGCCAAGGCATTTGCTGCTATGGCCAACAGCACTGTACGAACAGGTTGGGTCCTTATCCCCCTTGGTGAAGGTGGAACCTTGCACCAAAACCGTGACCGTGTCCCCGATAGTGGGGGAAACACTTGGGCCCGCTTCTTTGGCTCCTGCAGTTTGAAGCAGAGACTTTGCTGCTCTGGAAGCTGAGGGTGCAAATGCTGGGTTGATACAAGAGGAGCACACCGATTCCAGGAAGTCCTGGCTTAAAGGGAGGGCATGCTGTGGGTGCCCTTTTTGCTGGAGGAAGCGGTTCCCCTTTCCCTCCTGTTCTGCTGGCCAGGGAACATCCATGGTTGTAGCTGCATGCTGCATTAGGGCCTAGAATTCTTCCCTCTGAGACACATACAGCAGGGGCGGTAAGGAACCCCCCACTGTGGCCTGCCCGATGAAGGTGGCTGGGTCCGAGACATCTGATCTGGACGTCATGAAGGACAGCTCGCCAGGGCCTTGGGTTCTAGGCAGAGGGGATGGGGAATTGAGACTTTGGGGGCTGGGGCTGCCCGGTGGTAAGGGGCAGCCTGTCCTGTGATTTTAATAGGGTCTCCAGCATGGTCTGCTGAGCCCTTACAGTGCTAGTTCCACGAAGCGCAGCTCGGCTGAGCTTGGGCACCTTCGAGGCAACTGTGATGGGGATCGTCTGTGTCTGCGTGGAGAAGGGGAGCGGTGCCTGCGCGGCGACCGCCTGTCCCCTGGTGAGCGTCCCCTCTAGCGTTGACCATCTCATCACCCCTGAAAGGTGTCTGCGCCTCTGTACCGGTGGTGGGGAAGGGGAGGGTGACCCAGGTGTGCGTGAGATTTCTATGGTTATTGTAGCAGGGGGAGTTCTGGATGACATTTGCAGAGGCTCTTGGACCACTGATCTCATTCTCCCATGGCTCGAGGAAAGACTCTGCTGGGGATAGGGATGCTCTCCGGGCTGTCGGGCTGTAGATGGCTCCAAAGCTATTCACCGGTGCCGAATCAGTCGGTGCCGGGATTGGCGTCGAAAAGAGCAAGGTCGGTGCCAGGCTGTAGAAGGCACTGAAGATGTTTACACCGGTGCCGAGTCAATCGGGGCCGGGTAGGCGTTATTTTTCTCAATCTTGCAGTTGGCTGGAAAAACCGCTGTCGATGCCGGGGTATGTAGCCAATTCAGGTGGCATGGTCCCGAGGGAAAGCGCAGCCATGCTAGGAAAGGCTTGAGAGGGACGCTAGGCCCGAGCTGTTTTTTTTTTCTTTCTGGTCACTGTGACCAACTAAATCGGCATAAAGGACGATGCCGCGAGCCTGCGGGGTCTCCTTACAGCACCACAACAGCTCTCACACGGTGTAACAAGTACACAAGGCCTCGTGTAGTGAAAAGAGCAATGGCCGCTTGCTAATCTCTTCAGAGGGGTCGAAACCAGCCCTAGCCAGAAAATTGACGCGAGAATAAAGCAAAGGCATTTTTTAGACACGCTTGAGCATGGTTTTTACCGTGAATTAATCTTTAATTTGCGGATAAATCCAACAAATTAGCCAAATTCGGTACATAAAACCAGAAGCAATGTACGACCTGTCTCAGAGAGATGAGAGAGAAAATGGTGATGTGCTACTGTGAGGATGTCCATCTTCAGCAGGAGGTGGGCGGGACTTCCCCCTCACAGCAGGGCCGTGATATGGCAGCTTTTGAATATTTGCTCAGAGATTGACGGTCAGAGAGGCTCTTCCCATTCGGTAATGGTTGTCATTCAAATTGAAAGGGAATTACAAGTTACAAGCTTTGTGAATCTACTTTCAATCACTTATGAATTGAACATAAATAAACAAGAACTCTGCAGGACACAACCAATAGGTCTTGAAATGTTGAATAAAATAAGTATTAGTGCAATTTCATTTGGGGGATGCCGAGTTGCAGCAAATCAGTTTTTGGAAGCCAGAAGTGAACTGGAAACAAACAGAAGGGCACTGAAAGCGCGGTAAAATGTCTCACACACTCATTTACACTCTAAGCGGTAGATGTACTAAGATGTGTCAGTCGTAGCGCAAACATAACGCAATTTGCATTTTCTGGTCGCTGTGCCCGATTAAATCAGTGTAGAGGACGACACCACGGAGTCTCCTTACAGCACCACAACAGCTCCTCACACAGTATATCAACTACATGAGGCCTCGTGCAGTAATAAAAGTGTAATGGCCGCCGCCAATCTCAGAAGAGGGGTCGAAACCAGCTCTAGTCAGTAAACTGACATGAGAATTAGACGAGAGCACTGTTAGTAATGCTCAAGGTGCGAATTTACCATTTTTTTTAAATAAATTTGCTGGTAAAACCCAACAAACCAGCCAATTTTGGTTCAAGAGAGCAAACGCAATCTGACCTGTCTCAGTGAAGTGAGAAAGAAAATGGCGATGTGCTACTGTGAGGACATCCCTCTTCAACAGGAGGTGGGAGGGACTTCCCCCTCACAGCAGGGCCCTGACAGGGCAGCTTTTTTTTATATATGCTCAGTGATTGACGGTCAAAGAGGCTCTTCCCATTCGGTAATGGTTGTCATTCGAATTGAAAGGGAACTGTCTCTGAGTACGGCACTCCAATTGCCAACAGGTGGCAACGGCGAGTAGGTCCAGCTGTGCACGTCAATACACTGCGTGTGTTAAAGATCAGCGGTGGTCTGTTCTTGACTTTGCCTAAATAGATATATTAAATATCCTGACGGTGTTTGAAAGTCAGAATCGCAAAAATAAAAGATATAAGCACTTCTACCTAGAACCAAAAGTATTCATTTTGATGGCGTGTTAAAATACAAGCTTTTGTCTATATAACTTACAATACGCTATGTTGTATATGTATACAAGTCTGTTTGTTATCTCTACCTCTGCTGAGTTTACAACAGTATGTGTTTGAATAAAATGTTGCTGTTGAAGTCTAGATATGTGTTATCCAAATCTCTATTGTGATCTTATCAATTCCTTGATGAACTGCCGTCTAGTGAGCATATAGTCTGCTGTCTTATAATATTACTATTACAAGAATGTTTCGAGAAATCTTGGTATTTTTGCGTTTTGATTTGAGAGCAACTAGAGATATATTTGCATTGGCAGCAGGAATTTGTAAGGACTTCACTGAAAACTGCCTGCTTCAAGCGAAACATAAAACAATACATGGAGAAGCAGCTGTTTCCGACAAAAGCACAGTGTCGTTGGACACAGTACACCTCAAACAGACCTGTGAAGTTTGGGATCAAGTTTTGGCTGGCAGCGGACCATACCCCTGCCTTTGCAAAGATGAAACTCGTCCAGCTTGTCAGAGACTGGGTGGCAATGTGATACTTAGGCTGATGTAACCGTGCTTAGGAAAAGAGATGAATGTTACCAATGACAATTTTTATTTCACTGTAATTAGCAAACAGTTGAAGAAAAAAGACAGCCTGGTTGGAACTAAACAAAGCGAGAAGAGAGTTTCCACCATCTGCGCAAAACTTAGTTCACCGTGAAAGCAATCATCGGTGTATCTTACAATGTACTGGACATGGCAGCCGTCAATTTCTTCATTTTATACAATGTATGCACAGCAGAAAATATCATCTTATGATGCTAGCCGTGGAGCTTTGACAGAAACATTTCAATCAGAAAGCTGCAAAACGGCAGAGAAACGCAGCTCAACCTGTATACTGTGCGCATCAAGTGACACACGCAACTGAAAACAATGACAGGTAACTAAATGCAATAAAAATAAAACATCTGTACCAAGTGTGAAAGAGCAGTATGTGGTAAATGCACACGACAAGTTGATAAGCGTTACACCTGTGAGGACTGTGCTAATATGGGAGCTATTTTGAAGTAGGGTGACCACCTTTTCAAAATACAAAATTTGAAAAGGGGGGGGGGGGGGGGGGGGGGGGGGGGGGGGAGTGTTGCGGACAAGGATTAGCAATGAGATTATGTGTTGCCTAATCACTCTAATTGTATGATTTGAAATGGAACCACCATAAAATATTTTTTAAATATTCTTCCTTTTCAGATAGGTTTATTTGTAGCTTTTATTGTTGTGGACTAAATGGGTTGTCACTGTAGTTGCTGTTCTGTCTCCATGGCAGGGAGCTGTGTTATTCATTTTCAAAAAGGGAAACTCAGGAAAGAACAGAAATGCAGCACTCTGACTGAAACACTTTATTTATTTATTTTTTTAACTGGCGAGTGTAGGGCATTGCAAAATAACGTGGCAATATATACTTATATATACTTCACTTAAAAAATATTATTTGCAATGTCTCGTTTCAAGTCTGTTTAAAGTAACTACTACTGCTTCACTGCATACAAAAAAATAAAAAATAAAACATCCAGCAGTCGGTATATTAAACTTAAAGTACTGTAGCAAGATAATGATGTCCTTTTGTGTGTCACAATCCATTCTGCGCTGTGCAGAAATAAAATGTATGCATCGCGCAATATGGGGGGAGTGGCCGACAATATGCGTGATGCTGGTATATTCGAAGGTATGCGCCAAGCACAAAACCAGGTTTGTGACGCGCAGAATAAGGATTGTAAAAGGACTGCGTTAACTCCGCGCACACTACCATTCCAGCACTGACTACAAACAGGCAACAATGGGAAACGTGGGTAGCATGCAGCGTTTCCGTCGACAGCAACCCCGACATAGGTGAATATATGCTGAAAGGGTAAACCGGCCTCGGCACACATATGAGGAGCAATGAGCAAATCATGTCCAGGTATCGTCTCAACTCATATATTCCACATGCTGCATGATGACCTGGCCAGAACAAACCTGCGCAGTCATGCCTTGTCTGAGCAATTGGTAGTGTCTGTCTGTATGTAGCAGGTGGTAGCAGGTGATACAATGGGGATCACCCAATCAGCTGTGACCCGCCACCTCGACCGGTACATAACCGCGTTGCTGATACGTGCTGAGGAAGATATTAAATTCCCCAGTACCAGAGCAAACAGGGAGGAGATAATGCAGGGGTTTTTTATGAGGTTGCAGACCTGCCTCATGTGGTAGGTGCAATTGACTGCACCCATATTGCTATCCGGACACCTGTTCCAGTTGTCCTGTTCTATCAGGATTCCAGTTGTATTCGGAATAGTGGAACATTTTAATAGCTATTCCATGCCATGTAAACAGGGTATTCTGAATGAATCTGTCCGTATTCTGGATACCAGTATTCCGAAAACGTGATACCGAATACCCACTTAGTATTAGGATACTATCGGAATACTAGCCCTTCTTGACACCTTATTCGGAAAACTTTTTTTTTTTTCTAGACACACGAGTCGTCGTTTTATAATCTGTAATATATAAGACAACGACTTGTGTGCCCAACAAAGCCTTTGCAAAAACTGCACATATATGTATGGTTGCAGACTATGCGATATCTATCTTCCCATTTTTTTAAAAAAGGTTTTTAGTAGATCCACAGTCAATACCAGGAGATATATATATATATATATATATATATATATATATATATATATATATATATATATATATATATATATATATATATATATATATATATGTATTTATGTATTATCCTTGTAGTCACATTGAGATTAAAACCTCATTTACGAATGAGACCTAGCCAAGCAGGTAGCAGCAAGTCAATCGGACAACAAGAACAAGTACACAATAAAATACAATTAAGTCACAGGCAAATCACATTTAAAACAATCATCAAAATACACAAAAGTAGTCAACTATTTAAAACAATTATAACTCTGTCACGAAATCATGCAGTTTACTCTTAAATTGCAATAAAGATATCTGGGTCTGCAGCTTTAGTTTGGACTGGAACTCATTCCAGGACCATGGGGCATAATAAGCAAAAGATCTGAGGCTATGGTTACTATGGGAAGCTATAAGGTATTCATTTCAATAAGTATATTCATATAATTTACATTGAATAGCCTTATATACCAGAATATACCAGTGCTTCAACCTGCGTAAAGCGAAAGAAGTCCAGCCTACCAAATCGTATAATATACAATGATGAGTATTAAATCTTGTATTTGTATTGTACGTCAATGCTGCATGATATAGCGAGTCCAGTTTACCTAAAGTTGATGGTGATGCAAACCTATATACTGCATCACCATAGTCAATTTGTGGCAAAAACATACAAGCAATAAGCCTCTTTTTTATTTCTATAACATATATAACATGTTCATATCATAGTGACGTTTACAGAGTATTCCAATTCCCAACAGACGAGAGTGGAAACATGTTCTCACCTCTGTCCAGCACACTGCCTTCCTTCTGTTCCTTTAATGCCATCCTATTAGCATATGGTAATGCATCGGGGTAATTAGAAACATGTGATGCAAATGTATTCTAGGTGGACATTCAATATGCACATAGCGCAATCAAATTTGGACTGGGCGAAAGCCCTAATTCGTCTGAATGTACCAATTATCTGTGCGATAATTGCGATGCGCTAGCTCTAATAACTGTGCACTGCTAGATCCAATAACTGCGCACCGCTGGCTCAAATAGTATAGGAGTAACAGTCCACTCTGGAGTTGGGTACAATAATGCAAACATACAATAGTACAGAACCTGGCGCCTAGGTATGGAGCCAGTTGTGTATTTGAATGGTCCTTTATGTATGTGTGCACGATATATTGTGTGGTCTCGTCTGCTCTCATATTGGTACGTACTGTGGCAGCACCAATGATAGCAGCTTGTCGCATTACTATGGTTACTATGGGAAGCTATAAGGTATTCATTTCAATAAGTATATTCATATAATTTACATTGAATAGCCTTATATACCAGAATATACCAGTGCTTCAACCTGCGTAAAGCGAAAGAAGTCCAGCCTACCAAATCGTATAATATACAATGATGAGTATTAAATCTTGTATTTGTATTGTACGTCAATGCTGCATGATATAGCGATATAGATATAGGTGAATTCTTATTTATTTATAATATATTTTTTATTTTTTATTATATTTTTCTGCGCTATGTACTGTTTTAAAACATAAATACATTGTTTAATATAAATGGTGTGGATATCAAACTGCTTACGTTCCCTGGTTTATTTTGACGTTGACCAACGAATCACATGATTGGTAGATGTCCAGCTATTTAGCTTTTCTGTTCGAAAAGTCTCTACACATTCTTAAAAAAGTAAAAAGTAAAACAGAAGAGGAAGGAGAATAACAATTTTACCTTAGTTTGATGACTCATATCTCATTGCGTAAAAGAGTTATTTACATTTTTTTTTTCACATTTGATGTAAGAAAGTTTCAGACTTATGGTACTGGTACAGATGGTAATTCTAAGTGATTTAATTTTCAGCTGCAACATGATGAAAACAGCAAAACTCTTGGAGCTGTATAGAGACTCGGTAGTTTCCAAACAAGCATTTCTAACTTGTAGGAGGAACTACCGTTCCTCTCAATTTTATAAAACTTAATAAACACAGACTGAATCACATTACTGAATCAAAATCGCAGAGACTCAATTTCTTTAAAAACGGCTGTTGCCATTAGTAACTCTTGAGAGTTTTTGAAAGGGAATTCCGAAAGACAATAGGGCTCCGAAAGTGCCGTGACCAGCTTTAAACTTTATAAAGTCTGCCTGAGACAAAGGCCTCCCCTTCTCCCTTCTTGGGTTTAATAGAGAAAAAGTTTGGCAGCCTCCATGCTGTAAGCCTGATTGAGGCCACTGAACATCTGAGGGACTTTTTGTGTCCAGCTTGCTAGCTCTGAATGTTTAATGTGTGAATTCTTAAATAAGGTAACCCCTTATCACATGTAATCTGGGACTGAAAGCAAATCAACAGTGACAGTCATATCCCATAAGTTAGAACACATGTCATCCATCAACAAGCAGAGAACAAGTCCTGTGATTTTCTTATTTTCTCTTGTTTTTCTTTCTCTGCCTTTGTTCTATGAAAGGGAGGCTTGTCAAAGTTTTGAAAGCTAATGCACTACATGCCTTGAATGACACATTGTCCAATCAAAGTAGGACTGTGGGGGTGATGGAGTTGTCTGTGTATAACAACGTGATGGCCATTTTACTGGGAGGTTGGGTTCTTCTTTTATCAGCTGCTAATGATGAGTGATGAGGATTGCAGAAAACATGGGAATGGAGCAGGAGGAGAAAGTGCTTAGGTGTTAAATGCCTTGTAGTGTTTGTTTTTTGTTAGAACTGGGCTTCCCCATGTTTTTCTTCAAATAAACTCAAATAAACTTAAGTACACAATAAAAAAAGATTTAAAAATAATGCACTGTGACTAAGTTGGCCAGAAGTTGGTTTATCCTGTGATTGATTGCAGATTTTCTCTCGAAGAAGCAGCTTCTTTTGAAGTATGTGCATGTGATTCGGTTTAAGCTTCAAGCTTCTTTTTTAAGCATTTAACTTAAACTCAAATAAACATAAGTAAATAATTTATAAATATATATATATATATATAAAAAAAAAATTCAAACAAATAAACTTAAAAGGTTATACAGTTGCTTTCTAAACAAAAACAAATTATTTATTTAGTATTTATTCATGTATGTATTTATTTATTTAAATTGTTATGATGGAGTAAATAAAGGTTTTAATACTTTTTAAGAAACCAACAAGAGTCAAGAGCACTTTATGAATATCAGCCTATTTAATCCAACAAACAACGCTTCAAATAACTGCAAAGTGAGAGCTTTGTGAATGGAGCCAATGTCCTTTAAAAAAATACTTTGGGATTTAAATAGTTTTTAAAATACTGTATGATACAGCATCCAGTTTGTTTTCTGATTAGGTGTCATATAGTATTTAAATGCTGTTCAAAAGAGACATCATGTTTTTTAAAAGCCCAGAGCTTTAAAATAAAACAGCTGCAGAAGCATATATGCTGAACTTATGACAATGCAAATATTTAAAAACAAGATTTTTTTTTTTAATATATGGTATAGATAAATCTCCTCATCATTTGTCATATATACACATCTGGAGAAAATATGTAGATCAGCTTAGAAATGCAAAAAACCACTAGCTGTCTTCAAAAGTATATTCAGTTTTGTTCTACTGTCTGAAATGCAAAAAATAGGCTTTGTGAGATTTCCCTGCCTGCAGGGGTGAAGGCCCCCCTCTGAAAACAGAAGCTTTCAAGTGTGAGAAGTAAATCCATGTTCCTGTAACTGGAATCCAGTCCTGATCAGGATCTCAGCTGCCCTTTTGTTGTCGTCCCCACAAGGTGTCCAACCGAGGTCTATCTAGTGACAGAAGCAGTTTGTAACAGTCTTGTCTAACATTCCCTCTTAGGCTCTTACTGCTGACTGTTTGTGGAGGAGCTGACTTGGCTGAATCGTACACTATCTGAGATCTGGGAAGGATAAACCAGCACACTAGGCAATTGGAATATCCCTGCAGCTTTGAAGTGATGGGTTGGCTTGAGGAACCAAATTGGCAGATTAATATTTCTTTGATCATGTTGCTGTCTCTACAAACCAATGGTAAGGAGATTACATTTGGATCTACATAAACATATACAGTTTGGAGATACATGACTTGCTGGTAATAAAGGATTTTTTTTTGCACAATGATTTGAAACAAAATATTAACTGATGCACACATGGACATTTACTGTACATTTATTTTTATTTTATTTATTGAAATATATGACTACTAGTTTAATGCATCAAACATTGATATGATTTATGCATCAATCTAAGATTTGTAAATGCTGATTTTCTGAGCACAGCTAGTAAAAGTTAAACATTCTGTTCAGTTTACAGTTTAAAGAATCCAGTTTTTGAAGTGGTTGTGGTTTCTACCATACAGTCACTTTTATTTTAATACAGTGTTCAAAACAGATGAAGCCGCCTTTGGTTCCTGTTTGTGGTCTATACAGCATGTACAGTATACTGGTAGATCACGGATGTTCTGCCTTGAGCTGTTAAGGCTTGACAGACTGACAAGATGATTACTCAAAACAAACCAGTAAATAACTACCAGCATTATCATGCTTATACATTTTAAGTTTAAATGTATGCTTGACATTTTTATGCATATAAATTTGTGCCAACTAGAAGTCAATATCCTATCCCAGTACCGGATTGCACATCTTTGCCAGGTCACCTTGCCCTCCATACATATTGAAATAAATCTTACTCTTGCAGTTTATTGAATTTGAAAAATGGGTCACACACAGTAAAGAGTTTATGACAGTATTACCTGTAATCTGCAGTTCTCTCACTGCTGTCTGTATAGAGACAAATTAAATACAAATAAGAAAGGATATATTCATTTAATTGACTTAATAGAAAGTGGTGATGACTAGTAGTGGTAAGGATTTGTGGTAAATATGCAGGCTTTACTTCTTACTATCTGGTTTTACTTTGCACTGGTTACTTGTGTTGATTTAGTCAGAGAACATGCATTTTGTTGAATTTTGTGAAATTACAGTCCTTGATAAAAGTATGCAATGAACTGTGCCTTGTTAAAAATGTTATATACTGATTGTATATTTATGTATGTGCCATTTATTTATTTAAAAATTATATCAGAAAACATTTATATTGGATCTTCAGCACCCTATTTCCAAATTATACTAATATGACACGCTTAATGTAACATTTTGAATTGGCTTTAGTTCAGTCCGGAAATTGATTTAAAGATACTAAGGTAATTACTAAATTGTAAAATAACTTTGAAAGTCTGTGTTAAGTCTTGTAGTATAAACATATTGACACAGAATTAGGTAACACTGGTTACTTAAACGCATGCACCATGCGTACCAGCACATGGGAAACAATTTTATACACACTAATCACTTAAGTGAGGCTTCAAAAAGCAACCTTGTAGGTGGTTGTTATTAATGGTTATTTAATTGTGTCTTTCACTGTTGCAAATTTTTCTGAGCGATTAATAGTTGTGTCTGGGCTCAGTGCATATAACGATAAACAACAGTGGGCACTTGGGTTACAAGTTGTCATTCAAGAATGTCAGGTCTATAGAAGAGAATACAGTCTTCAGTACTTTTATAAGAAACTAATCCAGTACTGGAATAATCACCCATAAATTGTATCCTTAGCCATGCTACTGTACATAGATAAGAAATGTTGGGAAGGAGAACAGGCTCATTGAAACTTGCTAAACCACCATTTGCCACAGGTCAGGATCTAATTATTTTCTAACTGTTCTTCTTGGGCAATCTATTCAATATATGTACTCTACTAATCTGGTAAGCTTTTTCATGCATTTACTACTTTGTACTTAGTTTGAATACTAACTTAACCATTACTAACTATTCCATTTAGATTTTTTTTATTAAGTAACTTAGTGTTTAAGTATTGTCTTTTCAGCATTGAGAATCCGCTATGAATGAATGGCAATGAGTGAATGATGATGATTGCAAATGCAGATGATTTGTGAAGTGTGACAAGTGCTCAGGGCCCAATGACTGTGGTGGGCACTCAGGGCCCGAGTGAAAGATAAATTTGGCCGGAGGCCTCGTCCGTGACTACCTGTGCGAGGCCAGCTAGAAATACATGAACAGTTACATGCATCCCAGTGTCACAGACAGGAAGCAGCTGTGGCCATCTCCCCCCGAAAAGACGAAGTCACCAAACCATGAATAACAAACAACAAATAATTAACACTCTCCACAGTGGCGCCCTGCCACCTATCCCTCAAAAATCAGCAGCTGAGACACGCAGGGGTCTCGTACTGAACCTATGGGATTTTGGTTAACGAAGAAATACCCTAAAACAATTGCTTCTTTTTTATCATCTTTAACTAATATGGTTGGTCGGGGTATATCTGAGCTACTTTTTTAATTCCATTGTTGGTGTATATATATATAATAGATATATAGTATATATATATATATATATATAGTCCTGAAAAGGTTATTCCACCAAGTCTCCCTAAAGACCAAGCTCCCACTGCAAATTCTTGCTCCTATGATAATAGCAGCACATTTCTGAGAAGTTTCTGTTAGTGTGTGAAATGTCAGGCTTAAAGACAGAGGTTGTATAAGTCTGTCTGCCAAATGAAACTCAGACTTTATGTGCACACTGTTTCACAATGTAACCCAGCTGTCTCAACTACACCTTTAGTTTTTTTCCCCTATCACCAATGCCGCAAACTGATGTTTGAGCATGCACAGTCGGGTGGTACATTTGCCTTCTGGGCATCTGCTGACACTACTCAAAATGTATAGTGATTGACTATGGAAGTCTGAAATGCCTGTCGAAAAGTCTGAAACGAAAAACGAAAGTCTGAAAATTTTTTGTGACAAGTGTTATCTAAACAAAGCTCTTAATAGATAAAAGGTGGCATTGTTAACAAGTACCTGTATTATCTTATTGCATTCACAGAATCTACAGTACTTTACTATTGTAATGAGTCAATAGGAAATTATTATGTATTGATTTTGTTTTAAAATATTACCTTCTATAAATTGTTATATAAAAATAATGCTTTTTTGACCATGCTTAGTGCCTTAAAAATCCATAGTCTAAAAATATAGTGTATTTTTTGCTTTAATACTGAAGAACGGTGTTTATCTGTATCTGTTTTCCAGCAACATATAGTACTGTACAACAGCCTGCATCTGTAATTGATTCTGTTGTTACTTCTTTAGTCCTGTGGTTAATTTGAATTATTATGATGCTGTGACGGGGAACTGCCCCGTCTATATGAATATGTTTGGAACTGGCAGGGAGGGGGTTAAATTTCTCCCTGCCAGAAAAACATGTGAGAATGTGGCTGGAGCTCTAATTGAATGATTATTGATTAATTGGGCTCCTACCACAGGGGATAAAAGCCAGGGGAGAGGGCCTGGCTGGTAGTGGTGTTTTCTGTTTGGGAGTTTGCTTTGTGTTGGAGAGTTTTGTGGTTTAAAAGAAAGGAGTGTCTTGTTTAAGACTTGGAACTTGACCGTTTATTTTGTAAGTTAATTTTGATTAGTTGTGTTTGAATCTCTTTCTGTTGGCCCTTGTGCCTGTTTATTGGATTATTTTATTTAATAAAGAACTTTATTTTTGACTATACATTGTCTCTGAGCCTCAGCCCTCATCCTGTCACAGATGCCTGTTTAGGATTTACAATTTGCTAAGTTAATTACAAGGGACAGCATTATGGTTCAGCCACATTATATCAAGGGTGTATTATTTTAAGACTCTTCCAATAATTTGACACTAAGTTTAAATGGTTATTTTTTTTTTTTTTTTTTTGGTATTTTGTTGTATTCATTGTTTAGTTATATTTGCCAAAAAATTGCTTTCAATATTTGAATATTGACCATTGGCTAAATGGGTTAGATTTAGACTGAATTTAAAAAATAAATACAAATTAAAACAAAACCAAAAAACATTTAAAGGTTCCTGATTGGTAGATGAAAGCTTGTTTCCCACAAAAAACAAAACCATAAGTTTGTTCAATTTTATTTTACTCACATTCTGCATTACTGTTATAAAAACAGATACTGAGGATACTGTTCTCCCCCTCAGGTTTGTTGACCATGATGAGCAAGTACTGGTAATTAAAAAAAGAACAAAGAAGAATAGCACTGTACCTACATTAGTTTAATTCTCATCAGGCTACACATGAGTACACTCGAAAAATGTAAATGTCTTCATAGGCTACAGTAGGGAAGTGATTTGTAATACATGCAGATCTTTCCAGAATAATTATATGTTTTTGATGTAAAGTACTAGTTTTATCTGATCAGTGAAATAAAGATGAAAATAGAAGACTCAATTTGGTGTTTGTTGGTCTTTTTATGATTGGGAAGTCACTCTTTTAATTGATTAGTAGTTTGCCATCCTAAAATGAAATTAAATGAAGTCAAATCAACGAGGTTTCATTTGCAGGCTGTTTACATGAAGCATCCTTGTTGACAGGAAAGCAGTCTGTGAGACGTATTCGTTTCAGTCGACTGAATTCCATTCAGAAGTGTGTTTCATTTTAAGAGATTTCTAATACTAATAATAATTTAAAATCTATATGAAAAAAAAAAAAAAAATCACAGCTATGGACAAAGATTTTGCATTACCCTACAGAATTAATTAATTTTGCTTCATAAAGTCAAATGAAACCGGCTGAATAATGTTACGTTAAAATATTGAATTACATACCGCTTTGTAGTTTGCCATATACTTACATATAAAATGGGACATTTCTAAATCTAAAATGAAATACTGTACTATTATAATAGCAACAGATCAGCACCTACACATTTTAGATTTTAACTATCATTTTATATTGACCCTGTTTAGCATGTATTCATTTTCTTCTGAACGTAAATGCACCTTGTAGGTCATATGCAAGTGATTGTTTTAGTCTGCTGTAAACACTGACAGTGCAGCCATTCAGAAAGGTATAACATTCCTACCAGTTTTAGGTGAACGCATTTGTGCAAACTCTCTGCTTTGATTATTCAGAAAAAATTGGAAGTCAAGCAAAACACTGGTGCTTCCTGTCAGCAGTTCAGGGATGTGGATTATGTCCTCTAAACAAAACCTGGGCTGTTGTCAGACCTGCCTTTCAGGGCATTTCTAAAGCTGGATAATTTAGTGCAGTGTTTCAGTGCAGCACCTGTGGCTCCTGACCAGGGCAAAGGGGTGAATACTGAATTCTTCCTGTAATTGACTCCTTGAGATTACTACAGGTTTATCCTGCACAGATCTTGTTGAAACCAGGTGGACGCTGAAGTCATGTTAATTCAGGGTATTTCAGTCGAGTTGGAAATGTCTAGTGAAAGGACAATTTTACAATAGATTCTTGTGTTTTCATAGGGCAGTTGTCTGTCTGTTTTGAATACATATAGGACTACACACATGGAAGCTTTCAAGTCTGATTTGAGGTCACAGTTTTATGTCTTCATTCTGTTGTTGTGGAAAAATATTCTTAACTGAACTTGGTGCTGTTCGTCAATATGGAATCTGATACTTTTAATGTTATATTGATGATAATAACATATGTAGGGTTAAGTTAGTTGCTCTTTACTGATCCTAATTGCATTTCATTCTTGCAGTTGCCTAGTTTATCAGTGTGCTTTTGTTATTTTCACTCGTTTAACAGAGTTGTCCCGACAACTGCACATGCACACACACACACACATGTAAATACAGACTTCAGATTTTTATTTAAGTAAGCTTACAACTTAAATGTGGTAGTAAAAAACAGGGGTTTAGTGTTTGTTGTTTGGTTTAATGTATATTTATCTAAGGTGTGGGAGGTTAGTGGGCTGAGTCAAATGGTGGTGATGATGGACTGGCAAAAATACACTGGAGGCTTGTATAGTTTTCTGCAGCAGGGTTTTTATTTATCTGGCCGTAGAAGGCCACCAACCAATATTCCAATCAAAAATAGAACAAAAAAAGAAAAGAAATAAAAATAGTCAAAATAAATTCCCCCACCAGTACCAACGATGATAAAGGAGGAGGAGAAAATAAAAAGGTAAAACTAACAAAAGTCCCGCACACAGTAAAATATAAGTTATAATTATAGATAAATATTTCACTGGCGCTCCTGTGCTGGCCTCTAGGGGGCTTAGTATTGAGGCCCCAGTCATTCTTCTGGGAAGTAAGCCGAAACGCCGTCTCCAGTCTCTGTGAATACAACACACTTTTTACACACGCCAATAAATACATCAGCATGTCTCCTTTCGCTGTTCCCCCCAGAACTGAGCAAACAAGCTCAGATAGTACCATCCTTTAAATACTGTTCGACCCCACCCTTAGCCTCGGCCCCAGTCGCCACTGTACCCAATCAACGTACATAGTAACTCTGACTGGGGTACGTGGCGCGGCGGCCGCGGACTTCCGCGTTCGGACGGAGCGGGCGATCTTTCTGGAATTCCCGGACGGCTCGACCTTTCCTCCGGTCTCCTCCCATTTTGCGCAACGCCACCAGCGATCGGGAGGATCGACCACAGCTCCGACCCGTTGCACCCCCGTCACATATTCCCCCCCTCAGAGTGGAGCCGTAGGCCCTCTCGGCCTCTCCTACCTCCCCAATTGACCTCCCTTGCCTTGAAAAGAAATCAGCATTTTGGTGTTCCTTACCCACACGATGTCTGATAGATATTGGAAGGGTTGCAGCGCCAGACTCCACCGAATAATCCGAGCGTTCGTGTCCCTCGTCGTGCTTAACCACTTAAGAGGGGTGTGGTCTGTGATGAGAGTGAATGGTTGTCCCAGGAGATAATATTTAAGGGAATTCATAGCCCATTTGATGGTGAGACACTCTTTTTCTATTACTGAGTAGTTTCGTTCCCGAGGAGCCATTTTTATGCTAAGATGTAGGATGGGGTGTTCGACTCTATCGATCTCCTGAGACAGAACAGCCCCCAGACCAACGTCTGAGGCATCGGTCTGGAGGATGAATTCTTTGCTGAAGTCAGGTGACACTAGGGCTGGAGCTTGGGAGAGAGCGCTTTTGATCCGATCAAACGCTTTTTGACATGGTTCTGTCCATTGTACTAAATTTGGGGAACCCTTTTTCGCAAGGTCAATGAGGGGTCCGGCAGTGGTGGAAAACTCGGGGATGAATCGGCGATAATAGTCCGCCAGTCCCAACAGTGACTTCACTTGGGCTTTTTTGGGAGGAATCAGAGTCTCCACCAAGGCCTGGACCTTGGAAGTGACTGGTTTCATTCGCCCGATACCCATAAGGAACCCTAAGTACTGAGTCTCTTGCTGTCCAAACGTGCATTTCCCCAACTTGACTGTTAGCCCCGCCTCCCTCAGAGATTGAAGAATGGCCGCTAATTGATCCAAGTGCTCTTTCCAGATAGAGCTGAAAATAACTACATCATCAATATATGAGGCTGCATACCGATGATGTGGGGCTAATGTCCTGTCCATCATTCTCTGGAAGGTAGCTGGGGCTCCATGCAACCCAAAGGGCATGGTTCGAAACTGAAATAACCCATCTGGGGTGGAGAATGCCGTTTTCTCCCGTGAGCTGGGGGTTAGGGGAATCTGCCAATATCCTTTTGTCAGGTCCAGTGTCGACAGATACCTCGCGTCCCCCAGCCGGTCAAGGAGTTTGTCCACTTGCGGTATCGGGTATGCATCGAATTTGGAGACCGCGTTTACCCTGTGGAAGTCAACACAGAAGCGAGTAGTTCCGTCCTTCTTGGGTACCATTACTACAGTACTGCACCACTCGCTCTGTGAAGGTTCTATGACCCCCAATGTGATCATACTTTCTACTTCCTGGAGCATGACCTCTCGTTGACTTTCCGGGACACGATAGGGACGCTGCCGAACTACTACACCTGGCAGAGTGATAATGGCATGTTGGATGATGCCGGTTCGGCCAGGCACCTCCGAAAAAACATCCCCAAATGCCGCCACTAACTGTTCCAGCTCTTGTTTTTGGCAGGGAAATAGCTGGTCTCCCCCCTTAATCGAAATCCAAAATCCTCGCTTACACTATCTTGTGTAATAAATAGAGCCTCTCGCTCTTGACAGGGTTTTAACAAATTAACATGGTAAATATATAGGGGCTTCCGGTGGTCCGGTTGCTGAATTTCATAATTCACTGGCCCTACCACCCGAACCACCTCATAAGGGCCTTGCCACTTTGCATACAGCTTCGATTTAGTGGAGGGAAGGAGTAACAGTACCCGGTCACCCGGCCGAAAAGTTCGAAGCCTTGCTAGTTTATTATAATGCCGCATCTGCTCTTGCTGGGTGTTTCTTAGATTCTCCTGGGCTAATCGCCCGATTAGTTCCAAGGTCCCGCAGGAGAAGGACATATTTAGCCACATTTTTATTATCAAATTCTCACTCCTCCCAGCCCTCTCGCACCAGATCGAAAATACCCCGTGACTGCCTCCGTACAATAGCTCAAATGGGAAGAACCCCATAGAGCTCTGGGGCACTCTCTCACTGCAAACATGAGAAAGGGGAGGAGCTTTGCCCAATGTTTTTGTTCTTGATCTACGAAACGCCTCAGCATATGTTTTAGGGTCTGATTAAATAGCTCCACTAATCCGTCCGTCTGTGGATGGTAAACTGACGTGCGGATGGAGCGGATTTTGAGCATTTTGTAGACCTCTTGCAGGGTGTCCGCCATAAAGTTAGTCCCTTGGTCCATTAAGCTCTCTTTGGGAATCCCTACTCTGGCCATAATATGAACCAATTCTCGGGCGATGTTTACGGCATTAGTAGAGCGCAGCGACGCCGCCTCGGGATATCGTGTTGCATAGTCCGCCACTACCAATATGTGCGTATATCCCGAATTGGCCGGCAGCAGCGGTCCCATAATGTCCATCGCAATGCGCTCAAAGGGGGTACCAACTAGGGGCAGAGGAACCAGTGGAGCCAGGCGCACTGTGGCCGGTGCTACTCGTTGGCATTCGGGACACCCCGCTACATATTTCGCCACATCACTGCACAGTCCCAGCCAGTAAAATCGGGCCAGTATTCGTTCCAAGGTCTTTTCTAGACCCAGGTGGCCGGAGAAAGGGATATTGTGTGCTAAACGCAACATCTCAGCGCGAAAAGGCTTTGGAACCAGTAACTGGGTTACAGGCTGCCCTGTGCCTGAGGCTCGGGATACTCTATATAGTAATCGCCTGGACACGATAAAATGGGGAAAAACGAGCGGCCCGGTGCCTTCAACTTCCTTCCCCTCGATCGACCGGACCCGTTCCCGGGCATGTACCAGAGTGGGGTCATTATTCTGCTCCCACTCAAGGTCCACATCTCGGTCCCAGGTCGAAGGCATTTCGAGCGGTGGTGTCGTAGCATCTGCCCTTGGGGCCTCAGTGGCCAGTTCCCGTGAATCACACTGAACTCCCACCCCCTTCTTTCGTTTGGTCGGTTCAGAGCACTCTCCAACCAATTCCCATCCTTGTCTTGCTACTGCCCACTCCAGTTTCTCAGCCCTCCGCTCTCGCTTGGTTTACTGGAGCCGAAACTTGGTGGTAAACAGATCCGCTTTCAACTGGAAGATTTCGCCAATCTCTCTTCCCGTTGAAGTTTCCCCCTTTTTGGTTGGGGATGGGGCCGGTACTGGGCGTAATTCATGGTAAAAAGGCCAGTCCCGGCCCAATACTATGGGGTATGGAACCCACCTTGTGACAGCCACAGTTACACGGCATATCCGACCCTTCACAGTCAATCTAACTTTAGTGGTGGTGTAGGTCTTGGTGTCCCCGTGGATACACGAGATTGCCACAGTTCCCTGAGGTCGCCAAGCCACACCTTCCAAGAGAGCTCCTGACACAATGGTGTGGTTACACCCCGAGTCCACTAAAGTGTGGCTACTCACAGTCTCGATCTGTAGAGGGACAAGACAAGGTTCCTCCCTACCCCTTCCCCAGTACTCACCCTCCGCCGGTGTTCGAAATCGAGAGGCCACGTCGCACTCCATGGCGGCAGGACACACCCGGGCCAAGTGGCCTGGTTCGGATCAGAAGCAGACTGGGGTGGCAGACATTGCAGGAGATGGCTGTTTGTTTCCGGGCCCGCCATAGGTGGGGCTTTCTGGATTTGCTGTGGCCCAGCTGGGGGCTAACTTCATCCTCCACTTCACTGGTGCAATCAGTAAATTTATCAGTCAATTTATCAGCACCAGCTTTGCAGTCGCAATGCAAAGACATTTGATCTGTCAGTCTTTGAAAAGACAGCTTCTGTTTAAAAAAAAAAACACAGAGGCGTTAATCACCGAGATTGAAGTGGAAGCCGGGGGCCTCACTTCTGTAGTTCGTGGTGTCGTCTGGGCTCAGGTCCGGGTGGGCAGAGATGGGTTCCTGGGTTTCCGTCGCTCCGCAGCGTCCTCGCAGGCCTCGGCCAGTTCAATGGCCTGCCCCAGGGAATCGGGAGCATGATTGCCACCCAGTCCCGAGTCCCCTGTCCCAGTACCGTGAGGAACTGATCGATGGCCACTGCCTCTATCATCTGCTGCGGGGTTCTCGTTTCTGGGCGGAGCCATCGAATGAGGTGATCCCACAGCTGTTGGGCCACTTGCCGTAGCCGGGCACCAGGAGGACGCACATATGCCCGAAACTTCCGGCAGTGCGATTCCGGTGTTAACTTCAAACGGCGAAGAATGGCAGCCTTCACCTTATGGTAGTCCCGGGCCTCCTCGTTACTCGTGGCCTGGGCTTCCCCAGTGAGGCAGGGACCCAGGTATAGCGCCCAGTGATCGGCTGGCCAGGATGACGCTTCGGCAACCCGCTCGAACATGGTCAGGAACGCCTTCAGGTCATCCTCCGACGTCATCTTTTGTAGCTTGATCTTGGGCGGGGCAACTCCTGCCTCCATCGGGGCTGAGGCTTTGGTGGCTTGTTGGGCCTGGGCCAGGACCATGGTCTGTACCGTCTGGCAGAGGGTAGCCATCTTGTCTGCCATCGCCTGCATATGTGCCGCTCGTTCAGCCTCCCTCTGGGCATCGTTCCTCAAGTCGACGCTCCACTCCATCCCGGTGTCTCTCCAGATCCTCCAGGAGAGACTTGAGTCCTTGCCAGTCCAGGCTCATCCCACTTCTGACACCACTTGTGGGAGGTTGGTGAGTCAAATAGTGGTGATGATGGACCGGCAAAAATACACTGGAGGCTTGTATAGTTTTCCCCGCAGCAGGGTTTTTATTTATCTGGCCGTAGAAGGCCACCAACCAATATTCCAATCAAAAATGGAACAAAAAAAAGAAAATATAGTCAAAATAAATTCCCCCACCAGTACCAACGATGATAAAGGAGGAGAAGAAAATAAAAAGGTAAAATCAGGTTTGTGGCCGAAAAATAGGGTAAATCTCATTTACTCGTGTAAATGACGAAACACACAGGAAAATCCACACCCAGTTTCGCATGGAAACCTGCACTTCACTTGTAAATGTTAATGAGCGTGTTTATTCTTAACTATAAATATTGCAAGGGATCAGGCCAGTTGTTACTTTGGAATCCAAGATGGCAGAAAGTATGGCTGATGGGCAATTTTATGGTTAGCAGTGGTGTCGTTCACCTTAATGATAATGCAGGCAGCTTTTTTTATGATTGTTTTTTGCTGTGTCTGGTCTGGCATGTTGTATATCTCTTGTGGGTTTACAGTTCTGTATAAAACCACTTACCATGAACTGCGTTATGCCATTGTTATAGTATTAATGCAGCTGTTTGAGAATACCCTTGCTGCCTAAATGTCTAACTGAATTAATTCCTGTCCCAGCTATGTCCAAAGACAAGTGTCTGCCCTCTATGTTAATAAATATAGCTGGTGAACTGGATGTTGAGCCAGCTCGATCGCCCAAAACAGCAACAACATCCAACAAGTTGTTGATGTTCTCTCAGAACTGACCAAATAAAATTGCAAATTAATGTATTGACCTTTAGTTTTATTTGTTTGCATTATAAATATTTAACACAACGGTGAATCCAACACAACTTAAAAGAAAGGAGAGAATCTCTGACAGCACGAGCCTCCTCGGATCGCTGCCGTCCAATTGAAACTGGCGGCTGAGATAACTATAGTTGCCAAGTCCGCTTATAATAAGCATAATTGGGCTTGTTTTTGAGAGTCTCTGGTTGGAACTTGCATAAACACCCGTATTCTAGCATGGGTTTGCTTGTTTTGAAAGGTAGTGTCGCTTTTTTCTTTCTCGTGAGACTTGGCAACACTGGTAACCTTCCCCGTCTCTCTCACAGGCAGCCACTGATTCCTGAACACCTCATTTTGTTGTTGACAAGAGTGTGCACTATACAGCAGGCAATGGAAATTTTAGGAACAAATTTGTGTACTTCAGTCCGTTTCATCAGTATCCGCCACCCCCCTTTCAAGTGCCCACTACTCGCATTTGCCCAAGCGTGGTGTTGAATGCTTCTTCAGCAGTGATTAGTTTCTAAATCTAAGGCTGGGACCAAATCAAAACTTTGATAACCTGCTAATCACACTTAACAAAACTGTAATAGCTTTTTCTTTTTTTTGTATCTTATTTCTTCTATTCATAAAACGAAAATGCTGTTAAATACAGTTTTGTTAAGTGTGATTAGCGGGTTGTCAAAGTTTTGATACGGTCCCAGTCTAAGCCAGAGTAGTGCATGCAGCATCACCTGATTCCCTGCTGTATTGCCTGAATGAAAGGGAAATATATATAACGTCTCCGCTGGTTTTCAGCCATGGTGATCTGCAATACCTGTTGGTCGGTTTCATTTTAAACCTCCAAGTTTATTTGTAATTAATGAGTCGTAAGATAAATTAGATGAAACAGTGACATGACACCCCACTAGTGACATCTGAAAAACAATTTGGGCAAGAGCAGTAAAACACATTATTAAACAACCAGGCACAAGGTGTTTTGCTTTATTACAGCAGCTTAGATTCACGCGTGTACCAGTTTTCTGCGCAAAATGTCACTAGTAATCTTCAAAAACAGCACAAGTACTTTACGCTTAACTAATTTACATATCTATCCTCACCTTTCCCATTCATTTGCATGACGTCGGATGAAAAGCCCGGTTTATTCAAGTAAAATAAACCGAGCGAATGGAAACCCAAAAAAACATTTTACACGAGACATTTTTCTTGTGTAAATGTCTCGAGTTAAAATAAAACTTGCATGGAAACCCCATGATTGTCAGATGAAAAGAGGTTGAGGATGGAACTATATTGTTTTCAATGAATTTTTAAGAAGTAGTCTGTGGATTTTGTCATAGTGGGTGAACAGATAAATTATAACACCAGTAAAAAAGTTTTGTGCTTCTGGGGTATGTTACATGTACTTATGAAACAGCAACTGCAATAGCAGTCTTTTACGTTAATAAGGTTATTCAAAATACAATTGATTTGTTAGTATTACTGTCATTTGTGCATTTTAACTACATTGATGATTTTATCTAGACAAACAACTGGGATTTTGCTGTGCTAATTATAGGTGGTTAAAGGGCTTATGGTGCGATGTGTTCTGTGTGAAATATTTTCACTATTTTTTAAAACATATTAGTGAACAACCCTATTTTATCCAAAGAATAATGAAAATGACTTATTTTGTAACACACATTATTATGAAAAATGCTTAGCCTTTCAAGATACATTTCTTTCTGCAATATTAAGCAAATTAGTTTGAATTTATTGCTTTTGAACTGGAGCGTGTATGTGCAATGGTTTGCAATGATTTTAAAACTCTGATTTCGCCTCAGTTGCATTACTTGGACTGTTTTCCTTTGTAACTGCAAATTTATTTTTATATGGTTAAGGCATCTGAAAAAAACTATCAGGGAGTTTCACTGTTGAGAAAAAGTGAAAAACACTTTAAAATTTTAAATACATTTTTAAATGCATTCTTTTGTTTTGTGGTATCCATTGCTGTACATCCAACCCAACTGAGCATAGGTAATAGGTCAGTATGTATGGTCAATAACAAAAATTGCTTATAAATAGGCCAAGGAGCCATGAATTCGCTGAAAAAACACAAGGCAGAAACCGTGGACCTTTAATGGTGAACATGGTGAAGTCTGACCACATTATTGTGAATCTCAATTTTGTATTTTTTATGACATTTTCTTTTTACTTGCAGATTGCTAATCTTCTGTAAAATGAATCTGATTAAATCACACTATCTCGAACTGTCAGAACTAATGATAGTTAACTCGACTCCAGCTTGGCATGTCAACGACTCGACTTGAGTCTTACCCACCTATTACTCAACTCAACTCCAGTTTGGCATGTCAAAGACTCAACTCCAGTCTTACCCACCTATGACTCGACTCGACTCCAGCTTGGTATGTCAAAGACTCAACTCGAGTCTTACCCACCTAGACTCAACTCCAGCTTGGCATGTTAAAGACTAAACTCAAGTCTTACCCACCTATGACTCGACTCGGGTCCCAATTTTTGTGACTCCATTACAATACTGTCTACACAAACTTGAAGTTTAATTTCCCATTAAATGTAATTAATTTTCAAGCAAATTTAAAGATTTGTTTTTGTTAGTTGGGCAAGGCTGAACACACTTAAATATGTATAAATCTGTGGCCTTAAGCTCATAAAATAGGAAACAGATAGTTATATTAGCTGTTCGTTGAATAAGGTTAGGGTAATATTTAAACAGCCTTTTTACCACTACATCCAGGAGCTTCCTGAAGAAAGAATGATCAGTTTTTAAATCAGGAAATGGGTAGTTATATTACCTGTTCATTGGATTGGTTTAGGTTGATATTTAAACAGTGGTTTTACCACTATATCCAGGAGCTTCCTGAAGACAGGAAGATTTACTCGAGGAGGCGTGATGGTGACTCAAGGAGGGGTGAGGTCTGAGGATGTCCTAAAATGGACACCGTAGTACTGAAACCAACTCCCACTACAGCCTGTGGCAGATAAAATGAAGTGATTTCACCTCCCCTACTCTTGCTTTGAAGACAGGTGATACATAAGCACAATAATTGATGTTCCAGGGTCGTACGTAGGTATATTGGGCCTTGAGACTAAAAAGCACAAGTTTTATTCCTGACCATATGTGTCTTTATTCCAACTTGCAATATGTTTTGTTAAGGAAAATAGAATTGTTTGTTTTTACAAAATCAGTAACCAAATGACTCAATTGTTTTTATGTTTGTGACCAATTTTGTAACATTGAGAGTTTATGATGCATAACACACCTACAATATCACAGAATATGAAAGTAGTACATAAATAAATTATTAAAATGTATCAATTTCGTTTGGATCGAAACTTAAAGAAACAATAAAAGTTTAACGATAAAGGGTTCATAGAGATTTTTTTTGTGTATGCTTATATATATTTGTATAAGCTTAACATGCAGCCTACAGCATTCAGTATTCCCAGGTGGTCTCCCATCCAAGTACTAACCAAACCCAACATTGCTTTGCTTAAGCATTGTATGGTAAGTTTGATTTGAAGAGCTTTTTGCTGTCGGAGACGTTGCCCAGGGGTCACTACAAGGAAGTAGCTCTTCTTGACCCCCTGTGTGCTTTTAGACATATTTTAAATAAATTAATCGAAAGTCTAATGAGGACGGGGATTAATAATAATTTACATATTATTATTAGTAGTAGTTGTTGTAGTAGTCATAGTATACTGTACTAACTTTGAAATATTTTTTAATAATGGCTATCGTTTAGAAAAACAAGAACATAACATACAGTACATATACTGGATGCATAGTTAGGCAGATCATTGTGTACAAATACAGAGGCATGAAACACCAGCATGATATTTGAAACTGTTTAGGCTACTTAACAACAAGATTATAGAGTCCACCCCAGAGTTTCATATTTTGCATAAACTTAGCATTTTAAGGCGAACCTAAGCGATAACAAAATAACGTCTTTTCTGTAGCAGGCTTACATGTTGATATATGCTACAACATAGTGCTGACTTCACGATGAGCATTACAGTATAGTATGAATATATATGAGTTATTTAACAGAAATGGAGTATATAGAGGGGGGGGTTCTAAGCCATTCTCTGTGTCTACTGACAAAGAATACTTTAAAAAAAAAAAAGTCAAACTAACTGCTGGACAAGGGTGTGATCTTCCCCCATCACTGAATGGCTTCCCCCATCACTTGGTGCCAGTAGTCCTTGCACAAGGCAAGCCAGACAGGTTTGGGTGCTTTGACACCTCAGACAGAAAACAGTCCATCTCATAAATCCAGCCAACAATTGAGAACAAAGATCTGTCTGTGAACGAGAACAACCAATGAGAAATACCCCACATGGACTCGGGCACAGCCCAAAATAAATAAACTGACCAATCACAAGTTGGAAATGAGAATCACAAAAGCAGCTTTGAAGAGAGTCCTAGCTCTCTTCTATGCACCAATATCGTGACCATGTCCCCGATAGTGGGGAATGTGCCTAGGCCTACTTCTTGGGCTCCTGCAGTGTGCATCAGAGACTCTGCTGTTCTGGAGGCTGAGGGTGCAGAGGAGCACACCAATTCCAGGAAGTCCTGGCATAAAGGGAGGTCTTGCTGTGGATGCCTTTTTTGCTGGAGGAAGAGGTTCTTCTTTCCCTCCTGTTCTGCCGTCCAGGGAACACCAGTGGCTGCAGATGCACGCTGCATTAGCGCCCAGAATTCTTTCCTCTGCGACTCATGCGGCAGGGTCGGTAAGGAGCCCCCCGCTGTGGCCTGCTGATGGAAGTGGCTGGGTCCAAAACGTCTGACCTTGACGCCGTGAGGGACAACTCGCCTGGGCTAGGACGTCTAGGTGTCAGGGATGGGGAACAAGACTGTGGAATTTGGGGCTGCCCGGTAGTAGGGGACAGTCTGCCCTGCGACTTCAGTAGGGTCTCTACATCACCTGCTGAGCCCTTACAGTCTCCGCTAGCTCTGCAAAGCGCCTCTCGGCCAAGCTTGGGCGCCTCCGAGGCAACTCCAACAGGGATCATCTGTGCCTGCGCGGTGACCGCTTCCCGGTCAGAGAGGGCTCTTTCCCATTCGGTAATGGTTGTCATTCCATGAAAGAGAACTTACCATCTCCTTTGTCATGCCAGTAACAGCGTTTAACATGAGAGTATTTCATCGGGTGGTGCATAAACACCATTTACTGTCAAAAAACAGCACTCACCGCAACACTTGAATAACGTGCCCTTAAGGGCTGGTCACATGGGCAACTTGTCGACGGCAACACAGGGATGACAGCTGTTTCCGGCTTGTCGCCTCATTTGACCACACTGTGTCTCCCACTGTAGGACGATGTTCTATTTGTCATCTGAAGTGAAGCTAATAGATTTTTTTTTTTTTTTTATTGGTTTGAGAAATAATTGCATATAATAAAAGGTCATCTTTTACTTTGTTTCAAATTGTTTGAGATATATATATATATATATATATATATATATATATATATATATATATATATATAAAATATATATATATCACTTTCTAAAGAGCTGCTACTCATAGGGTTCGTTGCCCCTTTAAAAACATAGACCCAGGACACGGAAATGGAAGTTTTTAAGCAGCGCTTGTGCACTATTTTTTAAATAGAATAAAAAAATAAACAAACACAAAATAAACACCTAGCTCTTGCTAGAGCACTAACTGAACATAAACAGGAACCTTAACTATAAAACAGGACAGCTAAGCTGTTTACCTGTTAACAAACCAAAAAACACAAAAAAGCTTACACACAGTACCTTTTGACGGTTGCACACACTCACAACCGGGCTCACATCTCAGCCAAGAACAAACTAGCTGCTAATGAGAACGTTTATGCTTGAATTTCTGATGATTTGAAGCAAATGGACATAAAGTGTGGGTACGGTACTGTAAGGAATTTTGTAATCGTTTTTGTGTTAAAACTAATTATAATATGTTTTATTTTTTTCTGTTACAAATTGAACGTTGAAACTGGGAATGGTATTTTGGGTTTTTGAGTTCAGGACTGTAAGGAAATGTGATAGTCCATACTCATATTGCATAGAGTTAAAGTGGGGTATCTTGGAATACAGGGTCTGCCTCAATAAATTGCAGATTGACTAAAGAGAGGGCAAATATGACCATTTATGGCCATTTGTGAGGGAGGTCCTTGACTTGATTCTGCTTGATTGCATGGGGGGATGGTTGCCAGTAGTCAGGCTGCTACTGGCCATGCTGTCAGCAGATGTGCTGACAGTGGGGTGAGTCTCTCCTCCCGCTGTACCACTGGAATCGAAAATGCTGCCAATGGTAAGACTGTCAGCAGATGTGCTGGAATCCAAACCTTCCCCCCCTTCACAGCCTGCAGCTCCCTTTGGCGGGGACTCCAGCCCCAGAACTCCTGCAGCAAAAATTGCTGCGGGAAAAGGTGGTCTCCTGACCTCTCCCCCCTTTTTCATAGTCGGCAGCTCCCTTTGGTGGGGCTCCCTGCGGCCAAGCAGAGCTGACGGCGACCCCTGGAGAAGCAGTTCTGGCGACCCCAGGTGAAACAGAGTCTGCCGCCCCAGGCGATGCGGAGCAGCAGGCCACCCAACATACAACACAGAAATGCACCCAGGGGCAGGGCACCATTGCCACATGGTTGTAATAGTATATATAGGGAGTCTGAGAGAAAAAATGACCTCAAAGTTTGGTGTTTCTTTCATTTGTTTAGTGTGCAAGGTAATCAAACGTGCAATCTTCAGGTGTGAAAAAGTTATTGCCCCCCTAGTTAACTCAACCCAATTAAAGGGATAATTAGGGTCAGCTGTTTGAATACTTTGGTTAACAATCAGGCCTGATTTGGGCCAGCCCTGCCCAATATAATTCTGACTAACTTTGGCCCTTATCATCGGAGTGAAGTTGTCAGCACACAGGTTCTAGAAATCCCTGAAGACCTCTGGAAAAAGGTTGTTGATGCCTATGAGTCTGGAAAGGGTTGCAAAGCCATTTCTAAGGCTCTGGGACTCCACCAAACCACAGTCAGTGCCATACTGTCTAAATGGAGAAAGTTTGGGACAGCAATGAATCTTTCCAGGAGTGTCTGTCCTGCCAAAATCTCTGCAAGAGCAATGCATAAAATCGTCCAGGAAGTCATAAAGAACCCTAGAACAACATCCAGGGATCTGCAGGCCTCTCTCGCCTCGGCTAAGGCCAGTATTCATGACTCCATCATCAGAAAGACACTGGGCAAAAATGGGATTCATGACAGAGTAGCAAGGCGGAAACCACTGCTCACTAAGAAGAACATAAATGCTCATCTCAAGTTTGCCAAAAAGCACCTGGATGATCCTCAAGAGTTCTGGAACAATGTTCTCTGGACAAATGAGTCAAAAGTGAAACTTTTTTCCAACATGGGCCCCGTTATGTCTGGTGAAAACCAAACACTGCATTCCACAGTAAGAATCTCATACCAACGGTCAAGCTTGGTGGTGGTAGTGTCATGATTTGGGGATGCTTTGCTGCATCAGGACCTGGACGACTTGCCATCATTGAAGGAAGCATGAATTCTACTCTGTATCAGAGAATTCTACAGGACAATGTCAGGCCATCTGTCCGTGAGCTGAAGCTGAAGCACAGCTGTGTCATACAGCAAGATAATTATCAGAAGAACACAAGCAAGTCTACATAAGAATGGTTGAAGAACAAGAAATTAAAAGTTTTGGAATGGCCTAGTCAAAGTCCAGACCTAAACCCCATTGAGATGTTGTGGCAGGACCTGAAACGAGCAATTTATGCTCAAAAACCCACAAATGTCACAGAGTTAAAGCAGTTCTGCATGAAGGAGTGGGCCAAAATTCTTCAACGGACTTTTGTAGGAGACTGATCAATAACTACAGGAAGCGTTTAGTTGCAGTTATTGCTGCTAAAGGTGGCGTAACCAATTACTGAGTCAAAGGTGGCGATTACTTTTTCACACGGGGGCATTGGGTGTTGCATAACTTTCTTTAATAAATAAATGAAATAAGTATCAACATTGTGTTATTTGTTCACTCTGGGTCCCTTTTATCTAATATTAAATTTTAGTTGAAGATCTGATAACATTCAGTATCAAAAAATGCAGAATATCAGACAGGGGGCAAATACTTTTTCACAGCACTGTATATATATGACACCACTAATATTGTTTTTCAGTTTCATTATTTCTTACATTACTCTTAACTACCACTCCAAAACACAAATTTCTCATCCTTTATTATATTAATATAAAGAAAAAATGTGGAAAATAAAACATTAAACTTATTTACAGAAATCTAAAATAATTACAGCTGTACCATACCTAAAACTACGGCTCACGTTGCACTTGTGCAACTTGTATTTTTGTTTGGGTGCTTAAAAAAAAAAAAAAAAAGAACTATCCTTAAACGGGATGTCTTTGGCAAATCAGATTGTGGCAGGCTGGTGAATGGATAAAGGCCCAGAGACAGTCTGCAGTTCAAAAAAGTAACAGTTTTATTATAAATAAACACAAAAATAAAGTGCACAAGGGCAAAATAACAGATACTCAAACACAAATAAAGCAAGACAAAAAGCGAAAATAACAATTTCCAGGCTGGGCAATGCCTTCACTGCTTCCTCAGCTCCCTCTCCCTAAATGAGAAGCAGAGGCCTCCTTTTATGTCAGCGGGCTGGGCGCTGATTGATCGTTAATTAACCTAATCAACTAATCAACCCCAGCCACCTGAACATAATAAACCCAGGCAGGTAGGGGAAATTAACTCCATCCCTGCCAATTTAAAAAAGACACACAGATTTTTAAAACCTTCTTTTTCCCCTTCAACAGAACTAATTGAACTTTAATAAGTCGATATAATCAGTAAAATTTGTGGATTATAAAGAAATTCCTAAATATATTTACAGCATGCAACAATACAACATACAGCTGTACCATTTTAATTTACCTTTACCTATTAATTTTTAAACACCATATTTCGGCAAACTAAGTTGAATAATAACAATAATTAATAACAACTGTCTTTTGTTGGATGGGACGTCTGTAGCACAGCTCGGCTCTGTAGTAAAAAAACAACCCAGGCTCCCCTTAACCGCAACAGGAAGACCCTGCAGATATAAGTTGTGACTTGACCCTCTGGATTACTAATGTGAGCAAATATAAACAAACACTGCTGGGGAAGGATTAAACTAACGTAACTACAACTTCCACCAGACACTATAAGAGAAAAATAACAACACTAACAGCTAGATTTGTTTCTAGAGAAAGGAAGTGGTATCATAACATGAAACTTTGAGAATATATCTCATTTTACAGACATTTCTGGTGCTAATGCAATAGACATGTGAAGTGTGCAGTGTCTTCTGGGAATGGTAGTTTATTTGGTGCATGCTGAAAGGTGTTTCTAATTAGCAGAAATGCGGACAAAAATTACAATTCCCATTATCCATGCATGTCAACAACATGCTGGCATCGTATTTAACTTTCTGTCAAGTTCTTAAATGTGTCCTACCATTATGATTGATTTCTTTTTTTAACACTATTCAACACTTCACTCATATTTGAGCACCCAGTAACAGTGCTTCATCAGGGAGTGGGAGGGTATTAGTTGCTCCCCCAATTAAAACCAGGGCTCAGACTACGTCACCTGCCACTGCTAGTACTGTGGTTATAGAGATAGAAGTTTATAATGGAGGCTTGTCTTCTCTGATGAAAAAAACTTTGGGCCCCTCGAATTAAAACTTGTGATGTGCTCCTGCTAGTTACTGTGGACTTACCTCCTGTGAGGAGCCAGTACTGCTGTTAATACAGGAATGTTGAATCTAGGGTTTTGGTTAAAATATCATCTATGTTGCATTTTAGACAATATGTATTTTTCTCTTTCAGGGGTCTATTCTGACCTAAGCGTGCATCTCAGTGAATAACTTAATTTATTTACCCGCTGGTTCCAAACTCTTACCTCACACCTATTCTCACTCAGAAATCTCAGGTGTCGCTGTGTCCTGTGGCTCCGCACAGTCATTATTTATTACTGCAAGTTTGTGGTCACGCCTCTGTACGGCCAAGTAAAGGTGCCCAGAGTTTACGTTTGACCAGCAACGGTATTCTGAATTAATTACAAATATAAAATAGACTTAGCCAAATGTTTCAAAAAATATTGATCAAGTTCATACCTGTAAATCTGCTGCAGAATGGTCACTACAAGTGCTTGTGTCCTGCAGGACTGTCATGAATCCTGCAGGACTCGAGGACAATTCCTGCAAGACTGCCGTGAATCTTGCAGGATACCTTCAGAATTCCTGCAGGATTGCCATGAATCCTGTAGGATACCTTCACAATTCCTGCACGACTGCCATGAATCCTGCACGATACCTTCACAATTCCTGCAGGATTGCCATGAATCCTACAGGATACCTTCACAATTCCTGGAGGACTTATAATATACAATTCCCAGCATTTAGAAATGTAACTTTAGATTACCATCCTGTGTAAACAGGGTAGTAAGGTAAAGTTAACAACTATGATTAAATTATAATAATAGATAGAATAATAAAAGTCTACTGTCAGATTCGCATATACTTCTTTTATTGCTCTGAGCACACTCTTAAACTCAGGGGAGACGTTTAAGGAGGACAGAGATGTTTTATACTAGTGTAAGTGGATTGATCAGACACTAGCCTTACATTTGATTATATTAGCCTGTGTCTGAAATATATTTCCCTCAATAGGTTAGATCTGCTTCATGTATAGATGTGCCTTAACAAAATATTGGACAAAGACTGTAGAGGTTTATCACTGAGCCTTTGAATAAAACCACTAAGAAAACAGGCCATAATGTTCTAGGCTAGAGTGAACATGTTAAATAAAATAGTCTCATATTAACTGTACCATGCTTGGACTAAGCCTGACCTCTCTCTGTTTCTCAAAATTTCCTGTGCAAGTAGTTTTCAGACACTCTGTTTAACATCAACATTAGGTTTCTTATTGTTAAAATCTCACAGTTTTCTTATTTATTGAAATACTTTTGTTTTTTTCTTAACCACAAAACTATTTTAGTTCAATTGTTCCGGCATAACAACTGTGCTCCGTAGCGTTTGCCATTCTGTTCTCGCTGGATCTGAATGTTTGAGGCTCTGAGTCTAATTTAAAAAGATGCTTTTGCCTGATGAGGAAGGTTTGGAACTTTCAACAGGTTGGCCTGACCTTACACATTCACTAATAATATGTTTCTATTGTCATACTAGAATAAACAGGAATATAGAATCCTACAATATTCTCATAGACAAATACAGAGTACATTATACATTGTTTTCTTTATAGTGTGTTTTAACAATTTGTTTATTTCTGCTGACTTTATATTCTTTAAAGTGCATTACAGTCATTACAATATTTGTTGTAGTTTCACAAATGTTCAATTTGTATCCCAGAGATTATCCTGCTTTCAGTAGCGGTGACAGTCTTGGGTCAGTTTCTGCTCCCCGGTGTGGGTCTTTAAAAGCCTAATACCTGCAAAAAACGTACAACTTGTTAGCTGGGCTCCCATCTCTACATTCTTTCCCATCATCAATAGGAAAACTTCAGATAAGTTAAGCTATTTCTATCAAAGAGCCGTCCATCTCTGCCACATACACCTTTCACTTAAAAAATGTGCTTGCACCTTGTACAAGGGAAGACAGGTTATATGGTCACTCGTGACACTGCTATATTGATTAATTTACCAGTATGATAAAAAAGTGTTACTATTCAGTGTATACCATATCACTGGCATGAGCCCTCCCTTTAATTTCAGAAATTCGTGCATACTTATTTTTACTGTGACAACAGCTTTTCCCCAGGGTATCATAGTGACCATTTCTAGAACCAACTGTTCAGCAAAAAAAAAAAAAAAAAAAAAACCTTACTAAACTAAAAGCACATTGCTGATGATCCCGTTGCCCAGAAGATCAGTCAAAGAAAGGTGTGGGCATAAGTTAACCATTATTTTGGTGGATTGTGGGATACTGGAAGATTAATGGCGCTTAAACAAAAACAAGTCGTGCAAACAAAATGAAAAAGAAAATCATCCCTCACCCAAGTCTTTCACTAACACTGTGAGGTTTTAAATAAATATACAGGTGCATTTGTGTGTCTGTCTGTCTGTCTCTCTCTCTCTCTCTCTCTCTCTCTGTCTCTCTCTCTCAGCAAAACCTCCTCGTTTCCAGTTCCACGGTCACCTCCCTAATATCTTTGGGCTTTCTTTTATAGGATGTGGCTGTTCCTAATTAACACCAATTATTCCATTAGGAACAGCCACATTCTCTTATGTTTTTGGCAGGGACAGAGATTAACCCCATCCCTGCAATCCAGCACCAAAACACACAAAAACACCCATAATATTTACAGGCAGAGCTCTGGCCCGGTCGTAGTTCCAGCCCAGGAACAGGGTGGGGGCCATGGTGGGAGGCCATCCTTCAATGCCAACACTGGCTCCTCCAGCCCTGTAGGCAGCAGTGGCAATGCTACTAGGGGCGCCGCTGACAGCGGCACAGCTGGCTCCTCCAGTTGTGCCGGTGGCGCTGGCAGGAGAAATGCTGCCCTCAGCACGGGACACTCTGGTAGTGGCAGTGAAATGGTTACAGGTAGAGGTGGTCTTTTCACTTCCCCCCTTCTTGGTAGCCGGTGGCTCCCTCTTCTTAGGGTCTGGCAACAGAACACCCTGCTGCGAATCTGCTGCTGGTGGAGGTGGTCTCCTGACCTCCCCCTCTTCTCTGTAGCTGGCTGCTCAATCTTCTTGGGCTTCGGCCACATAATTTCCTCTCGCTTATAGTAACAACAAATCTCTGGGTAATGACTGGCAGAGCTGTGGTCTCTGGTCTGGGTGCTGAGAGAGTGTCCAGCAGTAAAAATATAGAGAAAGGATTTGAAAAGGAACCAGCGTCTCTCTGTTTTCTGCCTCCTGTAAAGAGCTACAATATTATATATTTTTTTGTTATGACTTCCTGTTATGTGAAATGTAATAAACTAGAACCAAAATAATGTTTTTTTTCCTCTTTGTTTTACAATGCCATTTCCATGTTTGTTTTATTTGAAGTTGTAACAGGGCAAGGAGCCCTGTATATTAATTAATTAATTATTTATTTTTAGAACGGGGTCTCTCCCTCCACCCCTGTGCAATTTATTGTTTTGTGTTTCTTTGTTTTATGATTTATTGTATATATGACGACGAGAGCCATGTGTGTGTGTGTGAGTTTGGTAGCTCGTCCTCTGCCAGTGTAACTAAAAAAATCTTGTGCAGAAGGTGGACATCTCCCAAATTAATTAGGTGATTAATTTGTTGCTAATTGGGACTCAAATTAATTAATATACAGGGCTCCTCACCCTGTTGCAGAAGTGTTTAAAGTTAAATTAAAATTTTTGTTTGCTTCTTTAGCTGCAAAAAGGCACAAGTAAACCTCAAGTTATTACTTTATGAAAACGTGTCTATGGCCACTGTTTACTGTGAAGAAATGGCAATGGCAAGGAATGAAAAAAGTAAAAAAAATAAAATGCTGTGTTCCAGGCTGTAAGGCAACAAAAGGTGAACATTTTGAAAGGGTGTGTAGACTTTCTATAGGCACTGTATATTGAGCTAAATTTATACTATATTTAATAGTATAAGTTGTATATAAGTTGTTAGTTGTTTTTAAAATCCAAACTACCACTTGCAAATCTGAACTGATGCAAACAAAATGTATGGTAATAATGCACTGTACAAAAATTGAACATGCAAACAATTGTATTAATTATTTTACATTCCCCTAGCCTTCAATACTATAGCACTATAGCACACGGTACACATGATCAATGTTGCATGGTCATCTTTGTTTTCCAGAATTCCAGAGTTTGTCTTTGTTTTCCAGAGTTAATCAGCTCTTGCTGGCTTTGATTAATTTAAAACATCGGGATTGGCACATTGGATAGATGTTATAGAGTTAGTTTGGTTAAAAACATTTTGCTTTTGTAAAGAATAAATTCATAAAAACAAAAAATGTCAGACCAGACCACAGCAACATGATTTTGGGAATTGGCACAATCAACATTGCTGGACAAAATGAGGTTGAGGACGGAACTGCATTGTTTTCAATTAATTTAAGAAGTGGTCTGTGGGTTTTGTCATAGTGGGTGAACAGATAAATTTGTTACAGAGGTAAAAAAAATAAAAAAATGTTTGTTTGCGCTGCTGGGGTATGTTTATGAAACAGCAGCTACAATATGAGTCTGTTACGCTAGTAGGTTTATTCAAAATACAATTGACCTCTTAGTATTTCTGTACATTTGTGTATTTTAACTACACTGATGATTTCTTTTAGACAAACAGCTGGGATTTTATTGTGCTAAGTATAGGTGGTTAAAGGGCTTATGGTGCAATGTGTTCTGTATGAAATATTTTCACTATTATTTTTTTTTAAACGCATTATCAACCCTTTTTTTTAATCTGAAAAATAACTACATTACTTACTGATATAAACTCAGCCTTTCAAGATACATTTTTTTTTTCTGTAGTGTTTGAGTTTATTGATTTTAAACTGGAGCATACATGTACGAGTATGCAATGGTTTTAAAACTCTGATTTCACCTTAGTTGGATTACTTGGTCTGTTTTCCTTGTAACTGCTGTGTTTTAAGACCTAGCAACAAGATCTCTATATCAAATTAAATGCCACAAAATGTCCTTTCATATGGTTAAGGTATCTGAAAAAAACTATCATGGAGTTTCACTGTTTGGGAAAAAGTGAAAAACACTCAGGCTGTCGTCAGTAAAATTGTAAATAAATTATTTTGTTTTGTGGTATCCATTACTGTACATCCAATCCAATTGAGCACAGGTAAAAGGGCCGCTGTAAGGTCAATAACAAAATCTGTGAAATGGAGACAAAACACAAGGCAGAAACCGTAGACCTTTAATGGTGAACATCATTGGGGCAAGTATGACCATATTATTGCGCATCTCAATTTTGTATTTAATTGAAATGTTCTTTTCTTTTAACTTGTAGATTGGTAATCTGATTAAATCAAACTGTCTTTAACTGTCAGAACTAATGACTCGAATTGACTCAAGCCAGATAGGTGACTCTCAGTTCGAGCAAACTCTGTGACTCGACTCGACTCTAGCTTGGCATGTCAAAGACTTAACTCGACTCGCACACTGCCATAAGGAGCCACCAATACTGAAAAAAATCAGACTGGACAACGCTTCTAGTGAATATAAAGGAATAGTTTTATTAGAAATAAAACTAAATAAAAGAAAAATTTAAAGGTGCAAAAACTAAAGTAATACAGAAAGGAAGAATTAATTAAACTAAATGGTACAGAAAAGAAAATATAAACTCTCACCCCACTCCCGTTGGTTGATTAGCGGTCCAACGCAATCTATGGGAGATTCCCTTAAGGTTACAACTGCATTCCTGACAGCTATTTAAGACGAAGGTTAGTCTTAACAGGGGTATCAGTAACTCACATATTTACTTTCATTAGTATTTGATAAGCATCGTTAAATCAGTCTAATATATATATATAGTTTTGGCTCAAAAGGAAATTCTCACTCTTGCGAGTTAAAGACGCTCTTTGCGTCCAGACAACCTATCGAGAATTATCTATTATCAAGACAGCAAAATTTGGATTCTAGCCTTAAACGCAGAATGATAATTACCTTGTAAAGCCCACGTCAATTTGTATAAATCACACACAAAACAAACACTTTCTGTAGTGTTCATTAACAGAAAGCATGATTTGAAAGCAATAATAATTCTTACATTCTACCTCTAACAAAATGTTAATTTTACTTTAAGGTTGGCTTATTCTCATAAGAGTTCATAAGAGGATAAAAACACTGCGTGTTGAATGCTGAACAGGTTTTCGCTCCTCCTTCAGCTGATCCGTGTCTTCAACAAAACAGGCACTCAAAGGCTTTTCTGTTGGCAGAGAAAGTCCAGGTTCCAGGGTCTGTCTTTGCTTTTATGTCTCCTTACCAGAGGACTAAAGAAATGTCTTTGTAAAAACAAGAGTCTCTATTTAGGTATTCCACTGAAACAGCAATTCCTCCACCAATATATGCACTCTTCGTCTGGTTGTGCCTGGGATATTCCACTGCAAACTTTGACACTGCTAGCTCATACAAGACTGACTATTTCAATCTCTGAAAAACTTCAAATGTTCATCCATCTCTTTCTCTGTGATCAAATCAGGGCTAAGTTAGAGATTTGATTACAAGTACTTTTAAGATTTTAGATATCTGCGGACTCCTACACCAAGGCAAACACTAGAGTAGTATCAGAGTTCCTGAGGAAGCCGGTCTCAGGCTGGGTCTTCAGATTGTCAAAGTTCAGAAACTTGTTTGTGTGTCAAGAGCCTTGGGTTTCTTGACGGGAGTGTTGTTTGAAAGTTACGTTTGTTCTTTGCAACTGCTCTCTTCACTCCTGTGATTGGATAGTTTGTGCCCAAGTCCATGAGGGGTGTTTCCCATTGGTTGTTCTCGTTCCGAAACGGCCCAGTGTTCTCAACTGGTCTGCTGTTTCGACCCTGTTGGCTGGATTAAAGTCTGTTTTTTGTCCGAGGTGTCAAAGCATTCAAAACTGTTTGGCTTGTACCCTTTGCACGACACCGCCCCAGTGCCACAGGATTCATTCAGTGCTGGTGAAGATAAACCACTTGTCCAGTATTTTAGTTTACGACTCTTTTTAAAAGCAATATTTGTCCTAAGAGAATCGCTTAGGACTCCCCTCTGTATATTACAATTCTGTTAATTTCATAAACAGAATGATATTATGACCCAATCTGATGATACAGAGCCATGTGGGGAATTGCTGCAGTGAGTAGAAAAGCGCGATTGGGCATTCCAAATTGAAAAGAAAATCGGGGGGAGGGGGGGGGGGGGGGGGGGGGGGTGGGAGGAAATTATAATTGGACACACTACATTATTTATTAATAAAAAAGTAAATGTTAAGTCCTGATAGAGTAAATATGACTACTTGTAGACTCACTTGCAAGTACTGTATAAGTAGTCACTATTATTTTTCTCTCCATAATAGATATTTGGAATAGGAAGTCATTTTCATGTTCAAATTCTGGAGATTTCAGTTAAGGGATCGATTTATTTGTGCATAATCTGCATGTGTGTAAAAGGGAATTTATTCTAAACCAGTAACATGCTAAATTGAGTCTTAAAAATATATGAGGTACATACAAATATCTAACTCAAATATATATGGTAAACTTAAACATGTGCTTTCCACTGCATTTTTATATATACAGTGGCTCTCAAAAGTATTAATCTCCCTTGGAATTTTCCACATTTTATTGTGTTACAACATGGAATCAAAATGGATTTAATTAGGATCAACACAAAAAAGGTCCATAATGTCAAAGTGAAAAGTAAAATCTACAAATTGTTCAAAATTAATTACAAATATAAAACAGAAAATAATATTCACCCCCTTTGCTATGACACACCTAAACAAGCTCTGGTGCAATCAATTGTCTTTAGAAGTCACATAATTAGTTGAATGGAGTCCACCTGTGTGCAATGTGTGTTTCAAATGATTTCAAGTTAAATACACTTGTCTCTAGGAGGTCCCACAGTTGGTTAGTACATTTACTAACAAAAACTACATCATGAAGACGAAGGAACATTCAATGAAAATCCGGAATAAGGTTCTTCAAATGCACCAATCAGGGGTAGGATATATGAACATTTCCAAGGCATTGAATATCCCCCGGAGCACAGTAAAGTACATTAATAAGAAATGGAGAGAATATGGCACAACTGTGAATCTGTCTAGAACAGATCATCCTCAAAAACTGAGTATCCAGGCGAGAAGGTCACTAGTCAGGGAGGCCACCAAGAGGCCTATGGCAACTCTAAATGAGTTACAGTCTTCCACGGCTGAGCTGAGAAACAATGTGCATATGGCAACAATAGCCCGGATGCTTAAAAAAACTCACATAAAATCTTGGCTAAAGCTTGCCAGTAGGCATGTGGAAGATTCTATGGTCTGAAGAGACCAAAATAGAGCTTTTAGAGAGCTTTTTGGCCTCAACACTAAGAGCTAACACCATCCCTACCGTGAAGCATAATGGTGGCAGCATCATGCTATGAGGATGCTTCTCTGTGTCAGGGCCTGGAAAGCTCATGAAGATAGAGGGCAAAATGGATGCAGCAAAGTACAGAGAAATCGTGGAGGAAAACCTACTGAAGTCTGCAAGAGACCTGGGACTTGGGAGAAGATTCATCTTCCAGCAGGACAATGACCCCAAACATACAGCCAAAGCCACACTGGAGTGGCTTAAAAACAAAAAGGTCAATGTCCTGGAGTGGCCCAGTCAAAGCCCAGACCTCAATCCAATTGAGAATATGTGGAAAGAGTTGAAAATTGCTGATCACCAAAGGCCCCCATCAAACTTGATGGAGCTTGAGCAATTTTGCAAAGAAGAATGGGCAAAAATTGCAGTCCAGATGTACAAAGCATCTTATCCAAATAGACTCACGGCTGTAATTGCTGCCAATGGTGCCTCTATCAAATATTGACTCAAGGGGCTGAATACTTATGCAATCAATTATTTTCTGTTTTGTATTTGTAATTAATTTGGAACAATTTGTAGATTTTATTTTTCACTTTGACATTATGGACTTTTTTGTGTTGATCAGTGGCAAAAACTCCTAATTAAATCCATTTTGATTCCATGTTGTAACACAATAAAATGTGGAAAAGTCCAAGGTGGTGAATACTTTTGAGAGCCAGTGCATACTATTTATTTTCTTATGTTCTAGTTTACTACTTTTAACATCTACTCTTTAAAATATATATTTAATTACAAAGAACCTCTTTTGGTGTTACACATACGTGTTGCAATCCTCTGTAAACTAATAAAATGTTTCTAAATGAAATATCGTGACTCGCTTATTTAAATGCAGACCTTCCAATTTCTACGTGCAAGTTTACATTGCCTTTAAGTGAGAGCTAATATTTTATACATCAGTAGCTTTTTTATATGGCTTAATCCTAAAAGCACTGTATCTGCTTATTAATGTTTTTTTTTTTGTTGTTGTTGTTCTTTTTTTCAGCAAACCTCTTGGATAGCATGCTGCTGAGGAGTTCAGGGAAGCTGAATTTGGACAGCAAGAAGGAGGATGGCGAGAGCAATGTAGCTGTATCACCTAAGCAGCTCCTGTTTTGTTCCTGCGATCATCACTGTCCTGAAGACTCAAATAATAACACATGCACCTGAGTTTATGATCAGCTTTTTTAATGGTTTAAAGTTCGAGTTCGGTTAAAACTGATGAATAAAATAAATTTAGAGTTTGTTCTGTTTAAATCTAAAAATATGTTTGATCACCCTGATAGAAGTAGGTTTTTTTTTAAATTCTAATCATAAACGCTAGATGGCAGTATAACAGGACAAATTTTATACAGTCTCTAAGCTGGTTAGCTATCACTTTGAAGCTCACGTGCTCCAGCTTTTCTGAACACTACTGCAGTTTGTTGTCACTCTGAGATATTCGCAGGAGTCCCCCTCCTCCTCAACCGTAGCAACTGACCTTCTCCAATTTCAACTCTTCCCCTCTTCAAGGACCTGGTCATGAAGCAACCTTACTCAGCTGTTTTTGAGATGCTCAGTATCTACCATCATAGTAACGTCCTGCTTCCCTGCATCACGCATCCATTCCTGTGATTTATTCCTGTTCCCAGATTCGTGTTTCCTCGTCTGGTGCTGCTTCTCCAATCCGACCAGTCATCATTTCGTCAACGCAAGCCACTAGTCAGTCATGCAGCCATGTCGTACGATTTATCAATGTTCCAGTCAATGTCCTCCTACTCCCTATAGACAATAAACTGCTCCTGACCAATCAGTAGGTTTTGCAGATGCCTCGGAGCAACACATTCTTCATCCTCTCTGGTTCTGCAGCAGTCTCAGATCTCTGCAATCTTCATCTCTGCCCAAAAGCAGCCCCATCTCTGGCTCCATCTAAATCTGCCTTAACACTGAAAGACCAATATCTACTGCATTCAGCAGATCCCTACTCTCTGCAGCAGACCACCGCACTCTACCGATGGTAGTCCTCCGTTCTGTATTGCAGATCTTTGCTTCAGCAGATCTCTGCTCTCATAGCCGGGCCTCTGCACACTACTGACAGCACCATTGTTTTCTTCCTCAGACCTCTGCTCTGTTCAGCACATCCCGCCTTCTACTGTTAATCGCTCCTCACTATAGCAGATCTCCACTCCCTCTTCAGATCAGCTCACTATTGCAGCTGCAAAAGTCGCTCTAGTTTACTGTTTAAATCTGCAACTGCACTTCTCCAGAACCTACAATGCTCCAGCCTTCCTCCAATACGTAGATTGTGGCAGCATTCCCACAATCAAGGCTAACGAAAATAATCATAGCCCTTCAATCAAAACCTGGCTCTCATGGTCCGTGCTAAGGATTCTCTCCAACTACCTCCAGTCTCTCCATATCAGCATTCCCTTAAGAGCTTTCCCCCTGCCTCACCTTCCTGTCTGTCTATATCAATAATTATTCTCCATTTGATAATTTCCACTCTTCTGAAAAGCCGCTTCTCCCCCTACAATGATTTACCCATGGAGATCAGTTGCCTCTCGGCCACCTTCCATGCTTACTTCATCACTTGGCTGCATACCTCAAGACGGATCAATTCAGTACGATCGGTCCACTCACACGTCAAGTATCAAGTCCCCTATCTCCCTTTTCAAGGTATCTCCACAGCAGGAACCCCCTACCCCCTCCTCAGACCATCTTTTCATTGATTCCTCTCACTCCTATCATCACTCGCCTCGCCTTTGAGCAGACCTCCCTCCATTCCTCCACCCTTGCCTCCGAGCAGGCCTTCTTCCTCTCCACCCTCGCCTCATGAGTAGGCTTCCCTTCTCGACTCCACCCTCACCTCCGAGCAAGCCTCCCGTCTCGACCCCTCCCTCTCCCCCAGAGCAGGCCTCCCTCATCTCCTCCAGCCTCCCCTCTGAGCAGACCTCAGTCCTCTCCACTCTCGCCTCCGAGCAGGTCTCCATCCTCGACTCCTCCACCCTCGCCTCCGAGCAGACCTTTTTCTCTCCGCTCTTGTCTCCGAGCAGGCCTCCACCCTCTGCACCCTCTCCTCCAGAGCAGGCCTCCCTCCTCGCCTCCTCTCATGGCTCCCTCCTCTCCACCCTCACCCCCAGAGCAGGCCTCCCTCCTCGCCTCCTCACAGAACTCCCTCCTCTCCACCCTCGCCTCCTCGCAGGCCTCCCTCCTCTCCACCCTTGCCTCCAGAGCAGGCCTCCCCCTTCCCATTCCCCCCAGCCTGATCACGAATGTGGGGGAGCTGGTCCTCCTCCGCAGTGGATTCCTCCATTCATTCATACTTCCCTGATATAGTTGCTGCTCCTTCTAAAAATGATAGCATGCCCGGAGCGGGGGCTACCTGTCTGCTGGGACCACTGGAGGTTTTCCCCTAATCAGCCTCAAGGGGTTTTTTCCTCTCCACTGAGCAGCAGGTATACACATAGTCATATCCCACTAAATTACTAACCATCCTCCTGTTTGTTCCATTTGTCCTTCTAGTCTTTTGTTTGTTATGCGCTGGCATGTGCTGTCTTTTGTTTGTCTCACGGTGTGGGAGATTTGGTGAGGTGCCGGGGGTCCATCCTTTTGGGGGGCAAGTGATTTCACTTCCCTGACTTCAGGGCAGGTTTCAGCCTCCCTTGACCTACAGTGGGGTTCTCACCATGTGAGTCAGAGCGGACTCCCGGCCACACTCTGTTCTTTCGCAGCTCCTGCACTTATTTTGCCTCAGTCAATGCTATGTTCTATACTCTGTCTCATTTCGGAACGTAGCTACTCATGCTCTAGTCCCATACTAACCTCTATACCTTGTTATTATCTCAGGTCCCAGGCAGAGTGAAGTCTTGACCAATTGGGGGTCTAATGAGTGCCCCTTTACAGAAGTCTCAGACACTGGGTACCTCTCCCTCTATATCTCCTTTCGTGTCATTGTCTTCCAGGACCGTCTTCCTCTGAGGGGCGGGTCCCCGAGTCATAACACTCATATACGTTTTCGGTTGCTAGGTCCTTCGGCCCTGGGTTGTATCGGCATTGCCGCCCTCAGTGACCACTTTCTGTATCCTGTCTTTGGTTGCTGGGTCCTTCGCCCCTGGGCTTGTGTCGTCATCGCCGCCCTCAGTCAGTGATCATCCTTCTATCCGGTTTTGGTTTCTGGGTCCTTCGCCCCTGGGTTGTGTCGGCATCGCCGCCCTCAGTCAGTGACCACCTTCTATCCTAGCTTCCATGTCCAGCTTCGCTGGTCTGCTACTAGAGTGGGCTTCGCCAGCTCTTCTATCCTAGGTCTGGTCCTTTCTAGCCGGCACTCTGTCCTACTTACCGCTCCCTTCTACTTCTTCTGCCCTATCCCTTCCCCCCAGCTCACGCCATGAATTAATAATTAAGAAAGGAAAAAATAATCAATTCTTGAAAAGCTTTTGTGTACAGCAGAGAAATATGTAAAATCTCTGCCTGTTGGATTTTTTAGTCTCCAAACATCTCCAACAACTAGCTCTTTAGATAGATTATTCAATGCAATAACTGATTTAGTGAAAGTTTTGGGGGTATTCGTTCTGTCAAGTTAGTTATCCATTACAGCATTACAGTCTCCACCAATGATTAATGACAAATCATTCCAATTTGATAGGTCATTAATTACGTAACTGTATGGGGCATACACACTGGCCATGACCAATTCCCTTCCTCCAATTCTTATCTTAATAGCTATTAATCTTCCCTCTGTATTGTGAATGGTGTCTAATAGATCGAAATGAAATCTTATATTTATTAGTGTTAAAACTCCTCTAGCTTTAGATGTATATGACAAATGATAAACATGACCCACTCATTTTCTTTTGAGTTTGATAATCTCATTTTCTGTAAGATGTGATTTTTGAATAAGGGCAATATCACAGTTATACCTAGAGAGTGAAGTTAATATTTTATCTCTCTTAACAGGATTCTTGAATCCTTTAACATTCCATGAAACTACTCATAACTGGGGTGGAACATCATGAGGCATTAGTATATATGAGAAATACAATGTATGTAACAATACTTTGTTCCATGTATTTGATTGATATAAGAAAAATGCCTTAGAGAGTTGTAACCTTAAGTGTATGTATCTGTCTTATTTCAAAATGTATCAATGCAGATGATAACTTAGAATGATCTCTAGACCGAAATACAGCAGTCATTGAGATCTCAAAACAATGGGAATGAATAACACTAACCACGAACACCACAAAAAACACAAACCCCACTAACATCGTTCTGCCATATCTCTCGTCGTAGCATCCTTCCCACACTAAATTTGTGTTAACTAATTAAAAAGGTAATTGCTTCCAATCCTCTTTTCTTTATAATAAATACATTGCAGTATTATTTAAGTTAATCAATTAATGACATAAAATGGTTGAACATAAATTTCAACCCTGACGTCATTGCATAAAATAATATTCTCAATGAGTAATTCATAAGAAGACATACCGGTACTATATCCTATCAAATTATGATAAATGTGTGAATAAACAATAATAATGTCATATTGCCTACATACACATTTATCAGCATACACACACACACACACACACACACACATATACATACATATATATATATATATATATATATATATATATATATATATATATATATATATATATATATATATATAAAGACCCAAGTAGGCCTACAGTATCAGAATGCTGTCACCTTTCATTTATGGTCTTCTCTTCGAAATGTCACGGAGGATCTCCAGTATAGTTATAGTTAGTCTTTTTAACTAAAAGTTAAAATAACCAACAATGAAATGTTGAACTTCTCGAATATAAATGCGTTGGCCTCCTCCACTGTTTTAAGAAGCACAGAACAATTTCCTTAGGTCATTTTCAATGTTGCTGAATAGATCAAGCCGTATCTCAATCGTTTCTCTCGCAGGAGCTTCCTGATAGGGGTATATTTTCATCTTTTAGCCTGCAGCTCTGCTGAAAAGTCAGGGTATATGGAAATTTTCCTGACATCTTCTTAGGTAGCTGTGAGCGTGAAACCTGAAACCTGAGCAACCAGACAATAAGTGGTTGTAGGCGCTCCCCATCCTGAGGTTTTGGCGCCAAAGAGCGATGGGCACATTCAGTTTCCAATGCCTTTCTTTTTCCAAAACGTCTAGACCAAGCAATTCACATAAAAGAGGTTTAAAATATTCTGAACAATTATTCCCTTCAAGTCCTTCGGTCACACCAATAATCCTGATGTTGTTGCGTCTGGGATGGTTCTCCAAATCCTGCATTTTCTTGTTTTTTGTTGCCTCAGAACCTAATTCCTTCACTTAGTTTTCAAGACAAAACACATTATCTTCCAATTAACCCGGTAACCCTTTTCTCAATCCCTGTTATATTTTCTTAAGTTTCTGTTGTGACTGTATCAAGCTTTGTAACATTTGTTTAATGTCACTAAATTCATGCATCATCACTGACAGAATGCTAGCACCCACGTCGCCATCTTGGCTTATTGTCAGCGAATCTAACTTTACTAATTTCTTTGCAGAGGTTGGAATTTTTGACTGGTTGAATTTCAATCTGTTAGTAGTATCCATTATACAACTGTTAAATGTACTTTAGTACACTGTATAGCAGTTTGTTAGGATTAAATGTATAAAAATTAAAAGTCTAGGAGGGAGCTTTTCTGACTTACGTCCTCCCCTTAGCAAGCATCACGTGACTCCTCCATGAAATTCCATTTTTGATAATTGTTCATATTATTTATATTAAATATTTCATTTTGATAATTGTTCTTGTTAAAATAAAACAAAATGATTTATTTAGCACATTATTGTGCTAAAAGTTAGTTAAAATGCTTTAAGAATTATTTTTAATTACATAACTTGTAGACACAAGTTTAATAGTTATTGTATGTAAGTTTCCCAATAAACCTGAAGGGTTTATTGTGTTTTAAATGAATATTATAAACTAATAAATATGTTTTTAATATTATCCTTTAATTGTGTTATGATGTGTTTTATATGCTTGTAATCGTAATTTTGTATAGAGAGAGAAAGTAAAATGTGTATGCTTCTCTAATGAAAGTAACGTTAGGTTATTACCATAACCCTGGTTCCCTGAAAGAGAATGACAACCATTACCAAATGGGAAGAGTCCTCTCTGACCACCAGTCACCAAGCATATATAAAAAAGCTGCCCTATCAGGGCCCTGCTAAAGAGGGACGTCCTCACTGTAGCATATCGCCATTTTCTTTCGAAATCAGAGGTCAGCTGGGGACACAACCTTGAAGGGTAATGGTTGTCATTCTCTTTCAGGGAACCAGGGTTATGGTAATAACCTAACTTTCCCTTTCAATGGAATGACAACCATTACAGAATGGGAAGCTGTACCAAAGTTGTCCTGGCTCCAGATACCGACAGTACAGCCTCACAGCAATAGCCTCAGAGCCCATATGACGCCTAAGGGCATGCCGCCTACAACATCCTAGAGCCCAGAGAGGGTTTCGCTTGGTTTGCAACATCAAGATGGTAAAAACTAACAAATGTCTGACTACCTGTCCATGTAGCAGCATTTCATAGCTCATCTAAGCCTGAACCTGTGCTCTCTCCACCCTGGTCCTATTAATGGTAGCAAGTATTAATGGTAGCAGAGTGAACGCATACAAGAGCCCCTGTGTCCAGGGTTGAGCTAGCGCGTAGAGGTCGAATCGTGCAGGTCGAAACCTCTCCCAAATCTGTTTCACTACTTGAGGATGCAGTCTCCATTCTAAGCTGTCTGGAGCTCTTCTGGACAGGTCTGCTGCCTTGTTTTCCACACCGGGGAGGTGAACCGCCCTGATGGAACGTAAGTTTCTGTGCGTCCAGGACTGGAGTCTGTGCGTTGCGTGGTGAAGGCCTGGCAAACGCAGGCTGCCTTGGTGGTTTATGTAGGCTACCACTGTAGTATTGTCCATCCGGACCAGCACGTTTGTGCACTAACTGCTGGCAAAAATGAGATAACGGCAGGTTCACTGCTTGCAGCTCTTCGGCATGAACCTCTTACACCGCCTATGTCCCGCGGGAGGGGCATGGTAGTGCAATTACACATTATATTTCAAAAATAATCTGTAATATTATTACAAAAGCAAAACAGCAAAACAAATTTTTCGAATTCGCCATTTCACCGCTGAGATATTCCCTTCGAAATGTGTCTAGTACCTTACGGTTCAAAAACAACTCCGATCGACTAGCTGTGCGTTTCGCTGCTCTGGCCTTACATGTATCTGTTGATGGTGAAATCTCGGTGATCACATTGTAGGGGAGGTCACAAGCTATCCAATCATACCTTGAATTTGTTTGTAGCCTAATCCATTGAAGAGTAATCGATGTGCGTTTGTAAACCAGACACATATTTGCAAGGGAGAGCGCAGTATTATGCACTTAGGACCAAGGTTTCTTACCGTTTTCTGATCATTTTTCAATTTGTAAAATGTATAAAATCAAACGAAATGACGAGCAGTGTTCAAAAGCATCCCAAAAGAAGTCGATTGTTTTTTAAGTTTTGGAAGAGATGGATAATAGTGAAAGTTATGGGGAAAATTACTTTCTGGGTTGGAGAGTGCTGATTCAGCATTTGTGAAGCAGCATTTGAAGATGGACTGGAGCCTCTTCAGGAATTGTAAGTATAATGGATCCACGCTACATTTATTATTTATTATTATTATTATTATTATTATTACTATTATTATTATTATTATTATTATTATTATTATTATTATTATTATTATTATTATTATTATTATGTGTAATTTTCAATATGCATTTTTACTGTAAATGTTATTAGAAAATGCAACCATTTGACTCTCAAATAACATTTTTTTAAATAATTTTTATTGCATAGTAAAGAGCAACACCATGTCTTATCTGTGCTGTGCTGCTGTATACAGTCCCTGATCTTTACGATGCAATAAAAGTTGCAAGAAGTAATTGTTTGTTTGACTGTTTTTGTTTAATAAAGAACTTTATTTTGCCTTTACTCTGTCTCTGAGCCTCAATCCACTCGCCAGCCTGTCACACCTGGTCACAAAAGCAAAGTTTGTGGGGAATAATAGCCATTTTCTATACTTTTGAGGCATAAGCAATTAAGAAATAACATTTACTACCTGGGAACAAAAAAAAAAAAAAAAAAAAAAAATTGTTACACAGTATTATTATTATTATTATTATTATTATTATTATTATTATTATTATTATTATTATTATTTTATTGTAGACATTTAGCAGATGCCTTTATCCAATAATTAACATATGTTCACCTGTCAGCAGTGCTTGAATGAGTGTAACCACTTTATTTTGAAAAAAAAAAAAAATCTCATTATTTTGCTTCTTCACATTTACATACTTTCAAGTAAGTGAGTAATAAAAATACAGTCAGGTACTGAAAATTCAGAGCTACAAAAAAATCTCAGTAGCAACATTCTCCTGCACAAACACAGTTATGTGAGAGCAATGTGCCTGACAGTTGTGGCATATGAACCAAGAGTATTTGTCATGCATACTCATCATGGATACATTTCGGGCACCCCAAAGCTCTCCAAAAAGGCCACCTTTTGAATGAAACATTGGACAAATAAGTAAAAATGAGGATTACAATATCTAATTCATGTGGCAGTGTATAGTATGTGAGGTGCCAGAAGGTAATCTCCCTTTTAGATCTTGCTCAAGAAACTAGTGTATGACTGGCCATGCAGATTTACAGAATATACATTTTTTAGAGGTTGAAGAGGTTTGGGGACCCTTGGGCCTAGCTTTGTAAAAACTTGTGTAGAATTTGATCCCTTTATTCAATCAGTTTCAACTTTTATCCAGTGTAGTAGACATGTTGGGGAAGCACTGGAAAATAATCTGGCTCTTTTCATGTGCTACAAGGTGAAAAATGACGACAGAATATAAACAAATGAAAAGTGTTTCTTGTTTTTTATGTTTTGTTTTTAATGTTTCTGGATATCTCCTTCTAGTGTGGTACTGAGCAAGACTTATATCAAATTTTAGTCCTAATGGCCAGGGGGTTCCCTTGAATTCAAGCCCTGAACCATGCCTGTGCTATCTATACTTTGGAAGATAATGTGATTTATTTAAGATCATAGCCCTCCAGGCGGAAATTGCCTGTGGGAGGCTGGGGGTTTAACAGGTTAATGTGCACTTGCTGCCAATGTCCCTTCCAATGACCTCTTATTCCTCTCCCATTCCAGACTGCTTCCCAGCCCAGGCTGGAGGCATCTGTAGTGACCACTTCCCTTCTGTGAGAGGATCCGAGATGCAGATTTCCGGGACGGAGCCATCACTCTAGTGTCTTCTGGCATTGTCTGGACACTCGCACCAGCTGGTACCGATCTTGGACCGGGTGCACCTTGAGCGTATTTACCCAGGCTTGAAGAGGGACCATTCTCAGCCTTTTATATATTTTGACCTCTAGGAGAGCATCCTCTCTCAATAGGGAGAGTGGGGCTTCCAATGACTGAATCCTGTCTTCCGACAGTGAGGCAAGCATGCTCACAGAGTTCAGTTTGATCCCCAGGAACACTGTAGACTGAGATGGTACGAAGTTGCTCTTCTGTTGATGTATGGACAGCCATAGCTTTGTCACATGATCTATGACCTGCTTTGTATGCGCATCGGCACATGCTTTGGAACGCACGCAAACTAGCCAATCGTCCAGATAGTTCAGGATCCGAATACCCTGCAGCCTGAGTTGAGCACCATGCACTTTGAAAATGTGCAAGTACCTGCGAGAGGCAAAATGGCAGCACGCAGAATTCATATGCGTTGCCTTGAAAAGTGAAGCGCGAATACTTTCTGTGCGTGGGACGGATCGGGACATGGAAGTAGGTGTCTTGCAGGTCGATCAATGTGAACCAGTCACCCGGTTGGATGGACTGGAGGATACGCTGTGCTGTCAACATGTTGAACTTCCTCTGTTTGAGGAACAAGTTAAGGACCCTGAGGTCCAGAATAGGTCTGAAACCACCGTCCTTGGGCAGCAGGAAGTACCTGGAGTAAAAGCCGCTGAGGGAATTGCTTGGGTTTACCAAGCGCACAGCGTTCTTCTGGTGAAGATTGGCGATCTCCTTTTGAAGGAGTATCACATTTGCTGGTTCGACGGTGGTGAGGAGCACACCCTTGAAGGGTGGTGGGCCTAAGCAGAATTGTAAAGAGTGTCATTGTCGATAGCATCCAGGAGTCCTGGGTGCAGCCTTGCTATGGTTCATTTCCTTGGGTCAGTCCAGTTGTTAGAGGGGTTGGTGGCAGCCGGGGCCCCTCAGGGGTGGTCTCCCTTGGGCTTGGGAAGGGGCGGGTCTTTCTGAGGCCACTCTAGTTGACAGTGCCATGGACGCATATGCCTTTTTTAGCATCCTGTGTTGTTCTGCAAGGCATGGAAGAGCAGGTAGGGTCTTTGTGATGTGGCGGGTTCAGACACGTCCAACCTTGGGGCTGTGAAAGACAACTCACCTGGGCTTGGAGGTCTGTGTGCCAGAGATGGAGATCGAGACTGGGGTGGTTGGGGCTGCCCGCTGGTATGGGACAATCTGCCCTAAGATTTTAACAGGGTCTCCAGTATTGTCTCCTGGAAACGGCGCTCAGCCGAGCCATGGCGTTTCTGTGGTGACCCCGACAGAGAGCGCCTGCGCATCCGTGGGGAAGGAGAGTGGTACCTTCTGGGGAACGTCCCCTTGAGCGGTATCGTCTGGATGGCGACCATCTCGCCTCTATGGACAGATATCTGCGCCTTTGCACCAGTGGCGGAGAGGGTGACGGTGTTCCAGGAGTGTCCCTGGTCACCATGGCAGGCAGGGTACATTGGGAACCTTTGGGTGTGTCCCTGAACCACCGATCTCATTCTCCCTTTCTCTGGGGAGACTCTGCTGGGGAGAGGGCTGCTAGCGTCCTGGTCGCATGGTCTGGCCCTGTGCATCTGGAGCAGGTTGAATGCTCATCCTGCTTGGGGAGCTTTGCTGTGCACTGGTCGCACTGGTGGAAGCCAGTGGAGGATCCAGTGGAGCGCACTGACATGGTGCAGACTGTGCCGAGTGACACGTCTGTGCCGAAAATAATAAACTGGCGCCGATTAATAGGCGTCTGTGTCGGCATCGAGGAAGCCCCAATCGGTGTCTGTGCCCAGAGAGCGCGGATGGAGTCGGGCTGATAATAAGCGCCAAGTATATTAGTTTCGGCATCGAGAACACGCAGTCAGTGCTGAATCAATCATTGCCGAGTCTATCGGTGCAGAGATCGGTGCAAAGTCAATTGGTGCTTAGTCAATCGGTGCCGAGGTCGGTGTTCTGACCGGAGTTCAATTGGTGTCACAAGTGGCACCGAAGATGTTTTCCACCGGTGCCGAGCAATCTGTGTCGGGGTCGGCGTCGAGGCTGTTGTCCAAGCCGGTGGCGAGTTAATTCAGTGTCGGCGCAGAGGAGAGCGCGGTCGATACCGTGCTGATGTAGCTGAGTCAATCGCCTTCGGCGTCGACAATAAGCGCTTAGGAAGTAAGAGTAAATCGGCATAGGGAACGACGCAGCGAGCCCGCTGGGTCACCCTACAGTACAACAACAGCTCAAAACAGGGTTGAAAAACTACACAAGGTAGTGGAACAGAGAGTAATGGTCACCTGCCAATCTCAAATGAGGGGTCGAAACCAGCTCTAGTCAGTAAATTGATGCAAGAATAAGGCAGGAGCACTCTCAATTAACTTTTGAAAGTGTAATATTACCATGTACAAAAATTATTTGAAGGTTTAAAACCAACAAATCAGCCAAATTCGGACAAAGAAAGCACGAGGCAATCTGTGACCTGTCTCAGTAAAGTGAGAGAGAAAATGGCAATATACTACTGTGAGGATGTCCCTCTTCAGCAGGAGGCGGGAGGGACTTCCCCCTCACAGCAGGGCCCTGATAGGACAGCTTTTTTATATATGCTCAGTGATTGGCGGTCAGAGAGGGCTCTTCCCATTCAGTAATAGTTGTCACTCCATTAAAAGGGAACTAAAGCTATATCGAATAGTTTAAATGATAAATGTAAAATCCTTTGATAACGAAATAGGAGGATACATTATGTTTCTAAAACACTCTTTTTGTGTGACTTGCAACTGTCTATCAAATACTGTGAACCAATGGAAGGACCGACAAGGACTTGTTTACAGTACAAGGGAATGCCTATTCATTGTGTTATTTAAACTTAAAGCAAGGATTTTCACTCTCTCTGGATGCTCTGGATTCGCGCTCTTTGGATTCGCTTGCAAGATTCACTCTTTCTTCAAAACATCTCATCGCTTTCAACCCATCAAACTCTGAAGTTCTTCAATGAAGATGCAATGATTTCATCTTCAAATCTGTCCCAGAAAAGATGGGCTCCCTCCAGAATGACGAAAGCTTTTGCCTACAGCCTTCACGGAGATACTGTACTGCGCTGCTGCACAATTAACTTCCATAGAGAGGACAACCGTGTTTTAAATTACTTTGTTTTAAACATTGCACCAACAGAATAAGTATCAAACTTATATTGTGTGTTTACAAGTAACTGAACTGAAGCCATGCTATTGAAATCGTCGCAATAATACAATGCATTACTTTTCCTTGAATGTTTTATTTTGTTTCGTTTTTATACATGTGACTGTCACCGACCGCTTTAGAATAATGTACACACTTTCCGACTGCAGTTCAAAAAAATAATACTTCTATTACAAATAAACACAAAATAAAAGGGCACAAGGGCCAAAACAAAGGTATTTAAGCACAAATAGAAAGACACAGAACAAGACTTACAAAAATAAAGGTTTCCAGGCTGGGCGATGCCTTCACTGGATCAGAAAAATTAAAAAAAAAAAAAAAAAAAAGAACACACACAAAACAGCAAACCAAAAACCAGCAAGCACAAACACCAGCTTGCTTCCTCAGCTCCCTCCTCTCCCTAATGGGAAGCTGAGGCCTCCTTTTATGTCAGGTGGCTGGGTGCTGATTGATCGTTAATTACTCTAATCAACCCCAGCCACCTGAACACAATAAACCCAGGCAGGTAGGGGAATTTAACCCCATCCCTGCCAATTTATAAAGGGCAGAGCTCTGCTCTGCCACAACATGTTTTTAACTTGAAGCCTAACCTTTTTTCTTCTTCCTTTGAGAATATGAATAATGTAATAATAATTTGGATTGTTAGGTTTCTTTTTTTCTTATAACAAATACACATTTATGATTGATTTGAAATACTTAAACATACATAATATTAATTGTTAATCTCTTTTCTTCATGAATCTAAGGATAAATGAGCCAGAATCGCTTGTTCTTATTGAGGTATTGTGTTTATTATGGTTAATAATTACATTATGAGCTACAATTGGTATTTTCCTTAATGGTAATTGGAGAGGACACAGTTGTGACATAAATCCTAGATATACAATGTAAATATGCACTACAAGAAATTGTATTTTGTTTATTTTTGTGTATTTATGATATCACTAGAGACTCTTGAATGTACTCAGTTGTGAAGGTTGCATATATGTTTATTTTAGAACATAAAAGTACATTAGTTTAAATGACAACAATTTTATTTTCCTTAAGAGGGGCATCTTACCCCACCCTACCCTACTTCTCTGATTGTGATGAAATTTGGTTCTTTATTAAGAGTATCAGAATATGGGTGTGTGTGGAGTGTCTGTCTTTACCTACTCTTATGAATACCAGAAATACACGTTCAAACTGTATCTAAAGAACTACTTAAACTGTAAAAAATTAAGAATTAAACATAAAATGAAATGCCTACAGCCAACAGATAATAAACAAGTCTTGATGTTTATTTTTCTAAAAACAAATTAAAATATACAGTGATTATAATTTAACATGTTGAAGTATTGAAAAGATAAAAACTTTATGTGAATAGATAAAAAAAAAAAAAAAAAACTGATCATGTGTATTATATAAACCTGTGTCAGTGTTTAGTCAAGTTTACAAATATAGCCAGTTTTACTTTTAGTGCTGTATATTAGGATATACAGGCTTTCTAGCTAGAAATATATTCTCAAAAAGGAAGGAAATTCATTAATATTATTCATTCCTAAAAACAGAGATCCAGCAGATCATTGGTGTTGTCAGTGCACCACCTTCTTCCTCAGCTATTCATCTATAATATTGTGCAGAAGCTAACACCCCTCTGGAAATTTGGGGAAAAGTAGGCAAAAGAGGGCCTTAAGCCTGTGCAATCCTTTATCAACCTTCCATATACCTACCATACATTAACCACCACAATAAATCTGTGGCTTTGCGACAATGACTACTGTCGTCTGTTAAATGGAAAGACATTAATCTTTTTTCACAACCTCTTTTCTTGTTTTTAGTTTGGTAGACCAAGAATATTCTTTAGTTTGACTTAGTTATTAGACTATTTGCCTTGACACTTGATTGAGTGTTTAAAGTTCTGAATGAATTCTTTTTAAATAAGCATATTTGCTACGGAGTTTGACATCTGATGAAGATATATTTTCGTACCCATTTTTCTTAGTTTGGATAACTGTATGGCAGTGTTTGATGGCATTAGATTGGATATTATGCTCAAGGACATCTGTCATCACATGTACTAATCATAGCAACAGGTGATCTATAAATGGTTGATTTGCATTAACTTTGCCCCTGTCTTTGATAGGACTGACGGCTACTGTTTTAAAATGATTGAAGAAGACGAATCTGAATATCCCCTGGAGCACAGTAAAGTCCATTATTAAGAAATGGAGAGAATATGGCACAACTGTGAATCTATCTAGAACAAATCGTCCTCAAAAACTGAGTATCCGGGTGAGAAAGTCACTAGTCAGGGAGGCCACCAAGAGGCCTATGGCAACTCTAAAGGAGTTACAGTCTTCCACGGCTGAGCTGGGAGACACTGTGCATATGGCAACAATAGCCCAGGTGCTTCACAAAACTGGCCATTGATGAAAAAAGCTCAGATCAAATCTTGGCTAGAGTTTGCCAGTAGGCATGTGGGAGACTCTGAGACCAGGTGGAAGAAGATTCTATGGTCTGATGAGACCAAAATAGAGCTTTTTGACCTCAACGTTAAGTGCTATGTTTCGTGCAAGCCTAACACCGCACATCATCCTGAGAACACCATCCCTACCTTGAAGCATGGTGGTGGCCAGCATCATGCTATGGGAATGCTTCTCTGCTTCAGGGCCTGGAAAGCTTGTGAAGATAGAGGGCAAAGTGGATGCAGCAAAGTACAGAGAAATCCTGGAGGAAAACCTGCAGAAGTCTGCAAGAGACCTGGGACTAGGCTTAAAAACAAAAAGGTCAATGTCCTGGAGTGGCCCAGTCAAAGCTCGGACCTCAATCCAATTGAGAATATGTGGACAGAGTTGAAAATTGCTGTTCACCAAAGGTCCCCATCCAACTTGACTGAGCTTGAGCAATTTTGCAAAAAAAAAAAATGGGCAAAAACTGCAGTGTCCAGATGTGCAAAGCTGGTAGAGACTTATTCAAATAGACTCATGGCTATAATTGCTGCCAAAGGTTCCTCTACCAAATATTGACTCAAGGATTGAATACTATTATTATTACTAATTATTTTCTGTTTTGTATTTGTAAATAATTTAGAACAATTTGTAGATTTTATTTTTCACTTTGACATTATGGACTTTTTTTGTGTTGATCAGTGGTAAAAACTCCTAATTAAATCCATGTTGTTTCCATGTTGTAACACAATAAAATGTGGAAAAGTCCAAGGGGGGGTGAATACTTTTGAGAGCCACTGTAGTAATCTAACTAATCCGGGTACAGTAATTTTCTGTTAACAACTAAGCTATGATAATTGAAAGTAGTGCATTTGATCTGAATTACTTTCTGACAAGGCTTTTTCTCCATTGTCCATGTAACTAATGTAATTCTACGATTTATATGTTGAATTGAAGTTACATAGCTAACTACTCCACACAACTCACCAGCTACTCCACACCACATAACCAACTACTCCACACTCCACACTACATAACCAACTACTCCACACTACATAGCCAACTACTCCATGCAACTCACCAACTAATCCACACTACATAACCAACTACTCCATGCAACTCACCAGCTACTCCACACCACATAACCAAACTCCACACTACATCACCACTACTCCACACAACATAACCAACTACTCCACACTACATAACCAACTACATGCTACTCCACACCACATAACCAACTACTCCACACTACATAACCAACTACTCCACACAACTCTACTCCACACAACATAACCAACTACTCCACACTACATAACCAACTACTCCACACAACTCACCAGCTACTCCACACTACATAACCAACTACTCCACACTACATAACCAACTACTCCACACAACTCACCAGCTATTCCACACCACATAACCAACTACTCCACACTACATAGCTAGCTACTCCACACAACTCACCAACTATTCCACACTACATAACCAACTACTCCACACAACTACTCCACACTACATAACCAACTACTCCATGCAACTCACCAGCTACTCCACACTACATAACCAACTACTCCACACAACTCACCAGCTATTCCACACCACATAACCAACTACTCCACACTACATAGCTAGCTACTCCACACAACTCACCAACTAATCCACACTACATAACCAACTACTCCACTCCACACTACATAACCAACTACTCCATGCAACTCACCAACTACTCCACACTACATAACCAACTACTCCACACTACATAACCAACTACTCCACACAACTACTCCACACTACATAACCAACTACTCCACACTACATAGCTAGCTACTCCACACAACTCACCAACTACTCCACACTACATAACCAACTACTCCATGCAACTCACCAACTACTCCACACTACATAACCAACTACTCCACTCACCAGCTACTCCACACTACATAACCAACTACTCCACACTACATAACCAACTACTCCACACAACTCACCAGCTATTCCACACCACATAACCAACTACTCCACACTACATAGCTAGCTACTCCACACAACTCACCAACTAATCCACACTACATAACCAACTACTCCATGCAACTCACCAACTACTCCACACTACATAACCAACTACTCCATGCAACTCACCAGCTACTCCACACTACATAACCAACTACTCCACACTACATAACCAACTACTCCACACAACTCACCAGCTATTCCACACCACATAACCAACTACTCCACACTACATAGCTAGCTACTCCACACAACTCACCAACTATTCCACACTACATAACCAACTACTCCATGCAACTCACCAACTACTCCACACTACATAACCAACTACTCCATGCAACTCACCAGCTACTCCACACTACATAACCAACTACTCCACACAACTCACCAACTATTCCACACTACATAACCAACTACTCCATGCAACTCACCAACTACTCCACACTACATAGCCAACTACTCCATGCAACTCACCAACTACTCTGCACAACTCACCAACTACTCAACACTATATAACCGACAACTGCAACTCCCTCCTGGCAGACTTGTGTAAAAACACAAAGTTTGTTTATCATAATGTGTCCATTTCTTTTTGAACTTGGAAGTAATTCCTTGAACGATTTCATCATTCTAGATATCAATGTGCCTTGTTTTCGGCATCTGAGCATGTCACTCCATGATTTACCCTTTTATAACAAGCCTCAGAAATTGTATGCTGTACATCAGTATTGACAGTCACTCTCAACTCCTTCAGGCACCTGTTCTGTACTGTATTTGTTTGTCCACACACCAAAACATATCAAAGCATTTGGGGATATTGTAGAATACACAAACAAATATAGTTCGGTATTACAGCATCCACAATTCTGTCAAACCGCACTGCCTGATGGGATCTATTTTAGAACCGGACTCAAGACTACCCCTGGTGTTGAGTCCGGTTCTTGAGTACAGTATTAAATGCTGTGTACTATAGATGCAAACCATGTTTAGCACTTTTTAAGCCTGTTTAAAGGCAACTAATTATATTTAAAGGTATAGTGTTGACAGGGCCAAAGGCACTCCCATTACAGTTCAAACTTCAGAACCTAACATCCTCTGGCTGATTGTTTTTGTATTTCTGATGTAACCTTTGGTCCTCACTAAATTTGGCTGTATCTGCATATTTTATTTTTCCCAAAAAATAAATGGTCTTCATCGTTTTCACCAACGTGTTTGAGCAAAAAAGGAACATGTCTGGATCATTACCAAAACCCCCCTGCAAATAGCAACATCCAATTTTGCTTTGGAACTTCTTCTTGGTCATGACTATGACCCACCTGAAAGAAATCCTCCTTAAAGAACAGGCATGGGGAATAGACAACTTCCTGTTTCTGCAACATCTTCCTTTATTGAGGCTGACAAAAATGTTTATTGACAACAGAACAAATGTAAATCCTAAGGTATTCAGAAGAGCAACCGATAAGTAATGAAAATAAACATGACCACAGAAATTACATTCAAGAAGCTAATAGTACTCATATGATTTGACATGTAAAGGGTATAATGAATCCCTTTGAAACAGATCTAACAATGGAGGGGTACACCAAATTGGGTTTTGCATCCTTGCAGTGTATTCTTTGTATGCTGCTCCTATGCACATCACTGAAGTTAGCATGCCATACCATTATGACATGCAAGGGTTATATATCTGGTGATATGGGGATAGATTAATTTTCTCTACATACACGCACAAAGTCAATCAGAAAAAAACAGATGTATATTTTTTACACTAGAAGAAATTATAACCTCTTCATACGGCAGTGGCTACATTACTGGTATGAAGTCATACACTAGAAAAAGTTAAATATTGCTTCAATAGAAATCAGACAGAAATGGAAATACTTTGTATAGTAGGCCTTGTGAAACATCTATGAAGAATTTTAATTAAAAAAAAGAGGAGGAAAAGAGTGAAAGCTAGAGCAAAAGCAGCTTGAGCTGCTGATTTAACATCCTGTTAAACAGCAGAAATGGTGCCACTCTGTCTGGCTCCCTGGGTATAGGCCTAGTGATGAATGAGTGCCCGGTTAATGGGGAGAAGGCTATGGGAGGACAGGCATGTCCCAGCCTCAGATTTAAGCATTCACTTTCCTTTGTGAATCCAAAAATATTCCTAAAGTTTTGCTGATACCAGTATATACTGACAGTATTGTGGAAGCGATTGAAAAGGGTAGATTTCCAATATGATATATGTTGTCATTGGTATAGTATGGAACTGCAGTTTATAAAGAATGAGAAGGCTGATGTGCACCACTAATAGAGTGGTGCCCCAAGAGTCTGTCCTTAAATATAAAAATGTGCTAAAAGTGTAACTCTTGAATTTCAGCAGGAAAGGCAAAGCAGTATAACGTGGACACCCAAATTATGATGCCATTAGTGGCTTTATTTCATTAATTATTTTAGTAATGACCAGAAGTGCTTTTTTGTGTGATGGATATAACTTTAAAACATATGGGGGTCTATTTAATTGATCTAAATAGTAGATAATTACAATACTTCTTTTGTTTAAATAATTCAGATAGGACCCTGGTGAGACATACACTACAAAGACTGGCATGCACCTTTTAGATGATTTTTAGAACTGGTGTAATCTTAAATCAGTGGAGGTATTTAGATCCACCTGTGTTCAGATCAACTGAATTGACCAAAGGGTTGCTAGGAGTAAGCCTACACATTCTTAAAAAAAAAAAAAAAGAAAGCTCGAACCTATTGTAGACTAAGGACATTTTTGGAGTGAAATAGTGAAGGCCATGCTCAAACCCAATTACACAGTTGTTTAAACAACTTTGTCCATAACAATAAGTCTGAGGTAATCTAGTGGAAAGGCTTAATGAAGTTAGGATATGAACATACATTTTCAGAAAGTAGCAATTACTGGTTAAAACTGCAATACCCAATATTGGGTCAAAGGAGGGTTTAGTCCTGGTAAGTAAGGAGAGGAATCTTTAATTAGGAACTTTTCTTTTTTAATATATTACCGTGAAGCAGCTTTCCCACTCTAATGCCTGGTTTGTACATTTCTTTGTTCTAAGAAGCACTTTTCCTCTTTCAGACTGATAGGTAATGACATTTTAAACTGTTACAAACCACACATTTCACAATGAAATGAGTGGCTGTGACAGGGTGAAGAGCCCTATACAGGATTGTGTTATTATTTATTTATTTTGTAACGGGGTACCCTTCCGTCTCTTTGTATTTATTATATGATTATTGTATTTATATAAATGATGTGTGTGTTCTGGCAGAGGCGAGTTTTGGCAGCTCGTCCTCTGTCAGTAATTTAAAAAGCGTATGCAAATCTAAGGTTCGTGAAGGTGATTGCCCAGCCTGACTTAGAACTATCGACAAATGTTTTAGCATTCTGAATTATTTTGTTTAAACCTTTTATTTGCTTGTTAAGCCAAGTGTTTAATTTGTTTTAAATATTTTCTATTTTTGTTATTTAAAATAAAACAGCGCAAGTGCCATTTACACCCTACCTGCAGTATCTGTTTTAGTTCCTGCTTCTGGCCTGACGTCACCACACACGTCAACTGTCACAGTCCCTTACAGAAAAAGTTAAACTGTTAATAAACCATGAAACAGAGCCTTAAGCCTGGCTTGTTAACCCTCTCTATCTTAAAAAGACACTTTCACCCTGTGACTTCTACAGTTACAACCCATGCATACACAGTGATGGCACTGATATCCATTTACCTGTCACTCACAAAACGATAGGCAGAACCCTGTTTTTGCTCTACACACCACATCAATATTGATTTTTAAGACTATAGTCACTTATTTTGGTGTTTATATTACCAATGGCTGGGGAGTATTAAATCAGAACCAGTGTGACTTGTTTTATGAAGCGATACGCAATGTTGTGGTGATGTTGGTAGTGGTGATGGGGAGGGGGAGGGGGGGTGTCATCTGTCTATTGCAGGAGTGCATGATAGTAAGAGAAGATTACCTCACAAACCTGCAGCTCTCAATTGGGCTTTGTAACCACTACCATCTATCTCAGGAATTGTTACCTTGCAGCCGACACCTCTAGTTTGTCATCTTGTTTCAAAGGCTTTATTCATGAGCATAATCATATCTATATATATTTATATAATTTCACATCCATAAGACTACAAAATAGGGCTGAGCCTGAAACCAATTTTCCATTCAGATTTGTCTGATTTGGGAAAAATGTAATATATTTAACACATAATGTTGGTCCTTTCTCCATATATATATATATATATATATATATATATATATATATATATATATATATATATATATATATATATATAGTGCCTTGCAAAAGTATTCAGACCCCTGACCAATTCTCTCATATTACTGAATTACAAATGGTACATTGAAATTTCATTCTGTTCAATATTTTATTTTAAAACACTTAAACTAAAAATCAATTATTGTAAGGTGACATTGGTTTTATGTTGGGAAATATTTTTAAGAAAAATAAAAAACTGAAATATCTTGCTTGCATAAGTATTCAACCCCCACACATTAATATTTGGTAGAGCCACCTTTCACTGCAATAACAGCTTTAAGTCTTTTGGGGTAAGTATGTACCAGCTTTGCACACAGTGTCGGAGTGATTTTGGCCCATTCTTCTTGTCAGATTTGCTCCAGGTTGTTCAGGTTGGTTGGACGACGCTTGTGGACCGCAATTTTCAAATAGTGCCACAGATTCTCAATGGGATTGAGATCACGACTTTGACTGAGCCACTGTGAGACATTCACCTTTTTGTTCTTGAGCCACTCCAATGTTGCTTTGGCCTTGTGCTTGGGGTCAATGTCCTGCTGAAAGGAAAATTCCTCCCAATCTTCATTTTTTTAGCGGACTGAAGCAGATTCTCTTGCAGTATTTTCCTATATTTTGCTCCATCCATTCTTCCTTAAATTGTAACAAGATGCCCAGTCCCTGCTGTTGAGAAGCATCCCCACAGCATGATGCTGCCACCACCATACTTCACTGTAGGGATGGTTGTGTCTTGAGGCATGGGCAGTGTTAGGTTTGCGCCACACATAGCGCTTTGAGTTTTGGCCAAAAAGCTCTATCTTGGTCTCATCTGACCACAAAACCTTTTCCCACATCGCAGCTGGGTCACTCTCATGCTTTCTAGCAAACTCCAGACATGCTTTCAGATGGTACTTTCTGAGTAACGGCTTCTTTCTTGCCACCCTCCCATACAGACCAGTGTTATGCAAAGCTCTTGATATGGTTGACTGGTGCACCATTACTCCACTCCCAGCCACTGAACTCTGCAGCTTCTTCAAAGTGATTGTTGGCCTCTCTGTGACTTCTCTCACAAGTCTCCTTCTTGTTTGAGTGCTGAGTTTTGAGGGATGGCCTTTTCTTGGCAGTACCTGGGTGGTGTGATGCAGCTTCCACTTCCTGATTATTGATCCAACTGTGCTCACTGGGATATCCAGACACTTGGATATTATTTTGTACCCTTTCCCTAATCTATGCATTTGTATTACTTTATCTCTAACTTCTATAGAATACTCTTTGGTCTTCATTTTCCTTCAGATTCACAGCCTTACCAATGATCCTTCAACAGTGGGGTTTTTATCCGGAAAATGTGACAGCAACTTTAATGGTTCATAGGTGGAGGCCAATGATAAGGTAATTGTGTCCTCGTTAGGGCAATTTCTTTCATCGGTGCAAACTGGGAGCTTCCACAGCACAGGGGTTGAATACTTATGCAAGCAAGATATTTCAGTTTTTTATTTTTCTTAAAAATATTTCCCAATATAAAACCAATATCACCTTACAATAATTGATTCTGAGTTTCAGTGTTTAAAAATAAAATATCAAACAGAACAAAATTTCAATGTACAATTTGTAATGCAGTAATATGAGAGAATCAGTCAGGGGTCTTTCAGAATATTTCCTAGCATGAAGCAACAGATGGGATTATTCCCAGGTAATCACTCCTGTCTAAGTGTTCCTAAACATATTTGTCTTTTTTTCACAGATAATGTTAATAGAAATATTCACCATATGGCCCTGCTGATCTCAGTGACTGTATGCAGTATAATACTGGGTCTGATCATCATATTCTGTTACTTCTGGTCAGTACAGTAGTCTCCGGCTAAGAGAACAACCCTCTAGAGGCAAGCTAAATGTTTTCTTAGCCGAAGTGTTCTTTAAGACAGAGTTGACCACGAGCCATAATATAAATCTATTTGTATTACTTGTCATGATGTACGTGCATCAACATATGAAATGAACAGAGTAAGAGAAAAGAAATAGGCAAGTGTATATTAATATGCTATAATAATTAAGTAACAGACAAACTAATGCTAATAAACTAACTGCAAACTAAATTAACACAGCACCCCTACACATGTTAAAAGATGCAGCAGCAGCTCTAGATTAATTGTGAATACCTGTACAGGAGCAATATTCAAGACATGTACAAAATTATTTAACAGAATGGTGAAGCAACTCACGAAAATTGAAAACACCAAATTGCTTGGTGACTTGTGTCTGATTCAAGTTTTTTTCAGGAGCTCGAACAATTTCCACATTTTTGTAGCAAGAGTTTTGTTGTTGTTTACATGCCATTTTGTAATGATGAGGTACACTTGTGGAAATCAGAATCCAAAATGACGGTGGTTCAGGAAAGATTGAATAAACCAATCAGTGTTCCTCACGATGACAAGTCACATTTGAAAAGATTGAATAAACCACTTAAATTTAAGTTTGAGTTATCAGGTTACAAAACAGTACTGTATCAGTTGTGAATGAATTGCTAGCTGTACCAAAAAGGTGTTCCTTTAGCAAGGTTCCTGTTCCTTTAGACAGAGCATTTTCAATGGGGAAAATCAATTTTACCACAAATGTGTTCTCTTAGGCGAAGTGTTCTCAGGAGGTGTTCCTATACACAACTACAGACTACTGTATAAAGCTCCAACAGTCCTTAAAGTTACAAACACACATGTTTAAACATGGAAAATATTTTGTATGTTTGCCACAAAAAAAGCACATTCCAGCCCTAACTAAAAGGCCCACTGTTAGAGTATTACTTATACAGTGGCTCTCAAAAATATCCCCCCCCCGAAATCATGTGAAACACCTTAATTGCACAGAAGTCGACTCCATTTAACTAATTATGTGACCTCTAAAGACAATTGGTTGCACCAGATGTGTCATAGCAAAGGGGGTGAATACTTGTGCAATCAATTATTTTCTGTTTTATATTTGTAATTAATTTAGAACAATTTGTAGATTTTATTTTTCACTTTGACATTACAGACTTTTTTGTGTTGATCAGTGGCAAAAACTCTTAATTAAATCCATTTTGATTCCATGTTGTAACATAATAAAATGTGGAAAAGTCTAAGGGGGGTGAATACTTTTGAGAGCCACTGTATAAGCCTACTGTGTCTTGGCTCAGCTCTCAACTATATTTAATCCTTGTAAAGACCACTTTCTATACAACAGGCCCCCCACTGTTAATCACTTAAATTATTTACACCTGTGTGTCTTAAAAGTAAGAAATGTTTGTTTTTTTAACCCTCTGTTAACTGATAGACTGATAAACCTATATGCTGCATCTCTGACAGCTCTAGAGAGCAGACAGTAAAGACAGAATCATTTTAGACATCTTTTTTTTTTATTTTTTACTTCATCCATTGAATTATAATCTTATTGGTTATTTACCAGTATGTTTGTGCCAGTTAACGTGGAAGTTGATGGGTAGAGACAATCAATTTAGTTTTAAAACATGCTATACTGGACCAACAATTTGAAATTTGATAGCATCAACCTCTATTACCTATATTCACCACTTCAGTACAAATTTTAATTTTCATATTGTTGTTGACATATACTGGCAATACAAACCTGTGCCACCCTCTTTGTGTTATATTACTTGATCATGCAACAGCTGTTATTTTGAGGAGGCACTGTATGTTTCTAGAGATGACACTATGGCTAGATTCACAAAGCTATTCTACTGCAAATCATCATTAGCTTGACTTTGTCAGTTCAAGAAAAATGCACCCAAACCAGAAATAGACCGATCAGACATTTAATATATGTGTAATAGTTTAAAAATCATCAAAAAAAATCCTTTCAGTTACAAAATGTGCCTGGATTGATTTTGAGCAGGTAATTAGACATTTTTCAATAGGCTCTGCTTGGACTTTTCTTTAACCCATTCAGAACTGGGGTCACCATGTCAATATACTTTTTCAATGGATGTAATGTTGTTTCTTATTCAGGTATAAGAGGCAGGAGTCTAGGCCTCATTACATCATTGGACTTGTGCAAGAGGAGACGTATATCCCTCCAGGGGAATCTCTGAAAGACCTCATTGAACTGTCTCAGAGCTCAGGCAGTGGATCCGGTCTCCCTCTACTGGTAAAACCTAGTCACTTTCATTCATTGTTTACTTTTAGCATTGTTACCTCTATACTGTATGTGCCCTCTCTGTTAGGCTTAGTGTTATCGTCTTGTTTAACAAATGTTTTTGTCATTTAAAAAAAACTAAAAACAAACCAGAAACAGTGTTTATTAAGAATGCAAACAGTTACAATTGATGTGCATGCTGCAAATATCAGTAAAAATAAATAGATTTGCATATTTCTTGCATGAAAGTAAAACATAATGTAGACTTCAGAAAATATTATTTCTAGATTTTTCAAATGTTGAGATTTGCAAGCTATTAATAATTCTAAGTATACTGTTGACAAGAGTATAACCTATCATATGGTAATCAGTTAGCACATGCAATTCAATACACACAGACCGTACAGTAACATTTTACTAACACACAGTATCAAAGTGTTAATACACTAGGAGAAAACACTCTTGTGCAGTGGTAGCATATATATTTGGATGGAAGATCAGAAATATATAGCAACTGGGTAGTTGATGGCTGCATTGTTTTTGGTTTCGGAAACTATAAGGATGTTAATAAGGATGTAAGGGTAGCTGTCTGCCATGCGGATGTGTAATCACTGCTGAGAGATCGAGACAGAGGTTGTAGTTGATATACCCCACCAGCAAACAGGTTTTAATTGACATCAACACAGACAGGACACTACCAGCAATGATAGCACACAGAGCACATACAACACACGAAAAGCTAAATAAAACTCAAAAGTCTGCACACCGCACACAGGGTTAGGGTTAAAGAAAATTAAAGAAAACACTGGAGAAATGTAACTTGTTTTTTCTCGTGCTACAAACAAAGATTCTCGAAAGTGTGAATGTTGTGTCAAAACTGCTACAGTCTAAAGACACAGATCTTTACAAATTTGCAGGAGGAAAATGAAATGCCATTTTGACGAGTTTTGTGAAGATGAAAGACTTGCCGACTTGCCAAAAGTTTTTTCAGAGTCAGTGTGTACTATAGGTGCCTAGATATAATAACTGCACAGCTTTCCAATCGATTCAAAGTTTACAGGATGTTGCAGATAGATTCAGAGTAATCCATCCAAGTACGCTTGTTTGTATCTGGAAGTGAAGATGATCTGCATGACAGAGCTGGAAAACTTGCCAATCATTTCAGTAGACATTTCTCCTGCCTTTCCTGGACAGCTGCTTTCATTCAGATCATGTTTACTCTGAAATCTCAAAGCAATCGTCAGTGAAAGATTTGGCAAAAATACTAATTGTTGACAACAGTCTGTTAGCATCTAGTTTTCCAGAAGTTTGTACTTCTGCTGTTTCTCACCATTCCAGTAACAGGCAAATGCTGAACTTTCATTTTCAAAACTCAGACTAATTAATAATTTCCTAAGGAGCACAATGGGACAACAGCCTTTTTGGATTGGAAATGTTATCCATTGAAAATTAACAAACCACAAAACCTACAACAGATAGTTGCCGACTTTGCAGAATGAAAGTCGCGCAAAATGCGATTCAAATAGGCGAATATAAGACTTTCATATGTTATACTGTATGTTGTCATAATATGTTATTTCACAGATGCTAGTATTTAGATGATTAAATGTTATGAAGTTTTGAACAATTGAACTGGCATACTTAATGTGTATAAATAAGTGTTATTGATTCAATTTTGAGGGAGGGGGGCCCAAAATAAAAACCTGCACTGGGGCCAATGTTTCTGTTCCTCCGCCACTGGTCTTGTTTGCGTTAAAGTGCTGCTCCTCTTTCATTTTATTTGTTCAGACTCCAGACAGGTAACTTTTGCAGTTTGTTCTTGGCTTTTGGTTTGAATTCAGCGGTCTCCACTGTGTTGTCCAACAGATGACAGCCAACTAATCCTACACCCTGTGTTTTTAAACAAGGGTGCTACGTAAGCACTAAACCCTTAAATGCACAGGCAGCCCTTAGGTCTGCCACAGCATGTATGTGCATCCAGGCGGTTCTGTTTGCACGGTAAACTCCTCTAAAACAGCGTAGGGTTTAAAATTTGTCAATCACATGTTTCACTGCACTCCATATTACAGCAAAGCAGGACTTAAATGCTTTCCTTTTCTCTTTCCAGCCATGCTTGCTTGCTGTTGCAGTCAGTGCTGTTTTTTTAAACTGTAAACCAGACACTGCGTACAGGGATTAAATAGTCAAGGTACAGTACACGGGTAATGAGGTGCAAACAGCTGATTGATCGATCTGTCAAGCTTTTACTACAGTAAAGTGCTGCCTTTTGTATTGAAATCTATGTGAATGGCAAGGTAACAAGGTGAAAACAGCTGATTGGTGGATTAGTAAGAGCGATTCCAACAGTAATATCACATAACAAGAGCCAAACAGCTGAGTTTGTCCGAAATATGAAATATACAGCCTGCTTAACGCTGTTTAAACGATGCCTTTGTTATTGAAATCATTGGGAAATGGCAAATGCTATTCGTCCTATAAACGGCTGCCCGAAAAAACACTGTACGGCGTAAGTGGTGGATACTGTATATATGTACTCTTTCGTTTTATTAACGCTAAAATGGATGGAGTGATCACAGATCTACTTCGAATCCCAGCTCACAGACAATCTAGGCACGTTATAACGGTTGTTATAAGTGGGGTGCCAGGTAGACAATTTTAAAACTACAAAAAAATCTAAATAAATTAGGTGCAACTCATTACTAGGACTTTGCAACATTAACAGGCAAAACCATACATAAGGCAATTCCAGACCAGGTAAATGGAGAAAAAAAATACAGAACCTCTGTGCTTTTATTATTTTACTCAAGCAGCAGCAAAATGAAAGATAATTTTCATAATAGAAAACAGTGTAGATGTTTCAATCTTAATCAGGCAGGCGTTCTGTTTCTCAAATGATCAGAAACAGCAAAAAACTAAACAAAAACAAAAACATATATATTTCAAAAGACAAAAAAAACCCCAAAACACACACATTTTATAAAGGGGCGCTCAACACCCACAGCCTCCAATAATCAAGCAGTTATTAATAACCTTTAAGTTAAATCTAAAAGCTGATTTAAGAAAGGGTGTTTTAAAGTAATAAATAAATAAAATTAAAAAAAATAATAAAATGAGAAGTTTCTCACTATGTGAAGACTCCCTTTCATCAACATAAATTAACTTAAGATTGCCTTAATTAATATTTTAGCCAAACCAGTTTCTTCAGCCTGTGCAACATAACACGTCACCATCTTGTTTCCAGGTCTCCTGTTATCCATTCCTTCCCAGCACACAGGTCAGATGTGGAAAAATCATGTTCCTTTGCTCCCCTCTCTCACCATCCCTAAGAGCCAGCCTTTCAAAGATGTTTGATTTTTTTTTTTTTTTTTTTTTACTTTAACCCTTTCAGGACAAAGCATTTTGCAGTGGGGTGCTCCCCCAGACATCTTGGAAATGGTGTCCTTTTTTTTAGAACACTGAGGGAACGTTATAAAGTATTTCGAAACCATACAAACTTTTTCTTAAACACAATATTTATGTATTTATTTGGTTATTTTTTAATGTAAAGTGTTGCTTTATTATGTATTCTGCTTAGAGATACATGTACAACAATGTGTTATTCTATGACCCAAGGGACCTTACAATACTTCCTGAAAGTTTTGTTGAAAAATATTGGTGTTTGGGTAAGTTACAAGACATGGTTTAACCTGAGTGATTGCAATGGCATAATACACGTTTATTCCCAGGGTCTTATATTAGCAAAATTGACACTATTCTTGATTATTTTCTCAAAAGAAATAATTTTTAAGAGCGACCCAAATCTTTAAAAAAAAAAAAGAAAAAAGCTGAAAGTTTAAGATATTTTTTAAATCTATTTATTTTCAGAATGGGATAAGGAAAGCTGTAGTTCACGGAGACAGAGCAGAGATCGATCAGAATGTCAAGTTTTTAATTTATTTGAATACTTTTGCTTTTTTTCACTACTTTAATTAATCATTGGTGTCTGATTCAGACTCATTCAATATGTTATGTACACTTCGGTTTCTTAAAAGGTCAACATTTATATAAATGTCATCAGTCATGTTTATTTTGCGATAAATTCCAATATGTCTGCCATTTTTTTCAAAATTCTTGTGGCGTATGGTTATCTAACAGTGACTTGCCCCTTTTAGAAAAGTACTGACCCATGGTGATGTGCTGCAATATCACCACCCCCATGTGACCTGTTTTGACCAATCAGGATAGAGTATTTAAAATACCCATTTTATAATAATATATATTCTTGTACTATGGAGATCATCTCACTTGACAAAATAAAGACTATAAAGCAAAGGGCCCATGAATCGGAACACCTGTTAAGTCAGTGAGTTCTGCCTTGGTTGTTAAAATATATTTTTCTGGTATCACAAGAATCCTTGTGCTCCCTTAGGATAAGAGTAAAAAGCGAGAAGCTCTCCTGTTCTAAGTTACAACTGCTGATAAGAAATTCAGCTATGTGCACATTTCAAGAGGCCCCATCATGATTATTAAATTAGGTCAGTGTTTTATAATTTCACAGAGTCTCTCATTTCAGCTAACACAGATTTCAGCAATAATATTTCTGCTTATAGCTGTGTCAGCACAATGGTCTTTTGAACACAGTATCCAGTTTATGTCCAACCTCTCAGAGGTTTCTTAAAAGTGATCACAAGGTCCGGGATCCATCGCTGATCATTGCAATTGTGTGTCACAGTTTTGAGTACTTGATATCTGCATGAGATCTGACCTCTGGTAGCAGGTCTCCCATCTTTGCAGTCTAGTTTTCCCAGAAGAGTCCACATTACTTGCGAGCTCCATATATTCAATTCTCCTTACATTGTCTAAAATGATAACCCAGGAGCATCAGGCACTTGTTAATTAATTGAAGTAAATGCACATTATTTACAATATACATGTACACAATGATGTTTTCTTTTCTTAAGTAGATTGCTCTGAAATAATCCTATATCTGTATTATAAACTTTCCTCCATTCAACTTGGTTGCTTTGATACTTTCCAAGATTTTAACTTCCCAATAAGATTGAAACGGGACCCCATGTGGCCACTAGAGGCAGTGTTTATATTTTAAACAGACCACACTTCTGTTTTTGTAGGTGGCACACTGTTATAACCTTTATGTTTAACACAACATTTTTCAGGAAAAGACCTAATTGCAGTAAAATGACAAGACCTCTTGCCAAAGACACTGAAAAGATTGTTTTCAGCTTATATGAACAAAGCTGCATGTGTCTACAAAACAGAAACTGACTCCTTGAGTTATTTTTCACTGTTATTTTATTTTTTATTTTTTTATGTAACCTCATATCAAATTCAGCATTCTTAAATTAAATGTGTACATTCTATTTATACAAGTATGGGAACCTCTATAAAACATGCAGTCCAAGGTTTTATTGTGTCTCTGCAGTAAAATAAACTTGTGTTGAGACACTGACAAAGTAGTACGTAACCCATTATAAAACATTATAAATTAATCTAAGTTGTAGGCATGCCTGCCCAGTGTCAATTTAAGTACCCTGGCTTTGGATTAGTTGACAGGCAAGACATGGGTTGCAAAAATAAAATAATGTGTCTATTTCATGTGGTACAATGTTGTATTAAACTAAAATGTACATTTAACCATTCACCCCCTATTAGGTTCAAAGGACAATCACGAAGCAGATTCAGATGGTGAAGCAGATTGGTAAAGGTCGCTATGGAGAGGTGTGGATGGGGAAGTGGAGGGGGGAGAAGGTGGCTGTCAAAGTGTTCTTCACCACCGAGGAGGCCAGCTGGTTCCGAGAGACTGAGATCTATCAGACTGTACTCATGAGGCATGAAAACATTTTAGGTGAGACCAAAAAAAGGAAAGTGACTACGTATTTCTATTACATTCATGATGGTATTCAGCCTGACCTGAATTAACTGGTAACAAAAAGGAAGATGTTGTTCACCTGAATCCAGAATCTTTTTGTGTTAAAGCTTAATTAATATTAATATTTTACTTTACTGGTATGACACACTGCTGTAGGATATATATGGTATACATAGTGTTTCTGGTTTATTCCAAATCTTACCGAAAAATTACAATTTTTTTTTTTTTTAACTGGATGTCAGTTTTTACTGATTTTTATTCTTTTTTATTTTCTCTAGTCAATATTTTCCCGGTACTATTTTCTAGGAACGGTGTTACAATAAATTTTTTTAAACAATAAACTGATTTTGACTATTCATTGTAATAAGAGGGCCTGCTAAGCCATTATACCTGCCGATTCGGTAATGGACCGTAATTTGTTTATTTGGTGTGTCCAATTCGTCTTGAATGTTATATACTTACGAGTCCTTGTGCTTGCTTCTACTGGAGCACGAGGGAAGATAGTCGTCGGGGTTCATCCGACCTACGACTGATAAATATGGGACGGTGTCCTACCAGCAATTAACCGTTACTGCGGGTGATACTATATATATATTATAGTATATATACTGTCGTGTTATATATAAATATATATATATGATATTATATTATATTATATAATTGCAGTTGAGTAGGCAGTTTAATGTTAAAACCCATTTTCTGTACATGAATAACTGTTCAGTGGATTTGCACGAACGTTTGGATGTGTGGTACCTTTGGTTAGATCTCTTGATGTTCTATTTTGTTCTGCTCGGATATGCAGAGTCCGAGATCCAGATAGTGAAAATATATAAAAAAACAAAAACCTGTCAGCCTCCAGCTCCCAGATGGTTTGGGAACCTAAAATTGTCAAACAAAAAATTGAATTTTTATTTAACAATTGTAGGGTACATTGGCCCAGGATAGTGCCTTTTTCTGGTTTGGTGCCCAGAGCATTAGTGCCCTTTTTCTGGTTTGGTGAAAAAATATTAATCTTTTAAATGAAAGTGCACAAGGGCAAAATAACAGATACTCAAACACAAATAAAGCAAAAACAAAACTCACAAAAATAAAGTTTCCAGGCTGGGCAATGCCTTCACTGGATTTAGAAAATTAACCTGCTTCCTCAGCTCCCTCTCTCCAAATGAGAAGCAGAGGCCTCCTTTTATATCAGGTGGCTGGGCGCTGATTGATCGTTAATCAACCTAATCAACTAATCAACCCCAGCCACCTGAACATAATAAACCCAGGCAGGTAGGGGAAGTTAACCCCATCCCTGCCAATTTCTAAAGAGCAGAGCTTTGCTCTGCCACACTGCCGTTTTTACGTATTAAAAAATCCTAAATATGCAATACATTAATAAATGCAGAAAAATGTGCATAGCAATTTGGCTACACTGTTTGTCTGCCTCCCCTAAAACTTCCACTAGCAACTACAATGCACCCTTGCTATAACGCGGGTCTCGGGGGACACACAACATGAGCGTTGTAACCGAAGAGCGTTATAAACAAGGAAGGGGGTGAGGTGCACCGTGTGGACACATAACAACATACATCTGACTAAAATACAAAATAAAATAACTCCCTCTCTATAATGCACATACAGTGAAGCCAAAATGTAACTTTTAGTGAATTAATCATGCATGTAATCAATGCTATATTTTTTACACAAACAAAGTAACATTCCCACTCCTGGATCATAGCCTGGCTAAACAACAGTCGGGAGTTCAGTTCGAAGCGACAGACAACCAAGTGCAAGAAGGAGAGCGAGTCGGGAGAGGGGAAGGTTCAGCTGCCGGAGCAGGGCTGAAGCGAACTGAAGCGTCTTCGCTCCCAGAGAAAGCCGCATATCCTCTTGTAGCAAAAAAAGTAAATACATTAGGAAAGAAGCATGTAATAAGCTTAATATTTATTAAGTTATAAATAGAATGCTGAATAAGATGTGTCTGTGTTATAAAGTGCCAACACAGCTTTTTTCAGTTCAGAATCAGATACTGTATCAAACGGGAGAGACAGAAACAGAAGTTAGACTGAGAAGTTGTTTATAGTCTGAACAACACCGGCACTGTATTTACTGGAGACATATTGCATGAATCACTAGTATAGGGAATTGGGGGGGACCTGCTGTAGGAGTGTTATATCTGAGGTACGTTATACCCGAGAGCCATATTGTGGGAGAGCACTGTACATCTCCAGGAATACAATGTTTCCTTTCAATTCGAATGACAATCATTACAGAATGGGAAGAGCCTCTCTGACCGTCAATCTCTGAGCAAATATACAAAAGCTGCCCTATCAGGGCCCTGCTGTGAGGGGGAAGTCCCACCCACCTCCTGTTGAAGAGGGACGTCCTCACAATAGCACATCACCATTTTTTCTCTCATCTCTCTGACAGGTCGTACATTACTTTTGCTTTTTACATACCGAATTTGGCTAAATTGTTGGATTTATCTGCAAATTAAAGAATAATTCATGTAAAAATCGCTCTTCAAGTGTGTCTAAAAGAGTGCCCTTGCTTTATTCTCACATCAGTTTTCTGACTAGAGCTGGTTTCGACCCCTCTGAAAAGATTAGCAAGCGGCCATTGCTCTTTTCACTACACGAGGCCTTATGTAGTTGATCCACCGTGTGAAGAGCTGTTGTGGTGCTGTAAGGAGACTCCGCAGGATTGCAGCATTGTCCTCTACGCCGATTTAATCAGTCACAGCGACCAAAAAAAAAAAAAAAACAGCTCGGGCCTAGCTTCCCTCTCAATCTTCGGGCTTTCCTAGCATGGCTGCGCTTGCCCTCGGCAACCTCGCCAATTGAATCGGCTGCATACTGTTTTTCCTGCCGATCGCGAGGTTTAATAAACAGTGCCTACCATGTCCCGATTGACTCTGCCCCAGTATAAACATCTTTGGCACCGCCTACAGCTCGGCCCCGACCATGTCTATCATCGGGACCGACCTTGAAACAGGTCCACTCGGCACCGACAGTGCTTTTCTCGGTGCTGTTTCCGGCACCGATTTATTCGGCACCAGAGAATAGCTTTGAGGCCATCTACAGCCCAGCACCAACCGCGCTAGATGTTGGCATCAACCTCAGTGCCGATCCACTCAGCACCGACCTCGTGCATCTCGACGCCGACCTCGGCACCGACAGCCCTCATCTTGACGCCGATCCTGGCACCGACTGATTCCGCACCAGTGAATCGTTTTAAAAAAATGTCTGCAGACTGCTCAGTGAGCACAGCAGTTTAAAAAAAAAACAAAAAAAACAACTGCAAACGTGTCAGTGCAGTCGATTGCTGCTTCAGTTGGTTTCCACCAGTGTGACCAGTGTTCAGCTAAGTTGTCCAGGCAGGATGAACATTCATCCTACGCCAGGTGCCTAGGGTCAGAACATGCGGCCAAGGCACTGGCAGGTGAGCTGGACTGCTCTCTATGTCGGAAGTTCTCGAGGAGAACTAAGCGACGGAGAGCAGCCCTATCCTCAGCAGAGTCTCTCTCCTCCAAACAGGGAAGAATGAGATCAGTGGTCCAAGAGCCTCTGCAGAGGTCATCCAGGACCCCCCTGCTACAGTGACCAGGGAGCTCTCACGCGCATCTGGGATCACCCTCCCCTACTCCACAACCCGTACAGAGGCGCAGACATCGCGAGATGGAGGCGAGATGGTCACAGCCTAGGCGGTACCACTCGAGGGGACGTTCACCAGGGAACAGGCAGTCGCCGCACAGTCACCGCTTCCCTTCTCCAAGGGACAGGTGGTCACCGGACAGGCACCGTTCCCCTTCTCCACGCAGGTGCAGATTTTCACCGTCATAGTCGCCTTGAAGGCGCCCAAGCTCTGCCGAGCGGCGCTTGCTGGAGCAGGCAGAGACTGTAAGGGCCCAGCAGACCATGCTGGAGACCCTATTGAAATCGCAGGGCAGACTACTCCCTACCACCGGGCAGCCCCAGCCCCCAAAGATTCCCCATCCCCTCTGCCTAGACCCCCTAGCCCATGCGAGCTGTCCTTGTCCACGTCCAGATCAGACATCTCGGACCCAGCCACCTCCATCGGGCAGGCCACGGTGGAGGCTCCTTAATGTCATTGCCACACATGTCGCAGAGGGTTCTGGATCCTAATGCAGCATGCAGCTGCAGCCATGGATGTTCCCTGGCTGGCAGAACAAGATGGAAAGGGGAACCGCTTCCGCCAACAGAAAGGGTTCCCACATCGTGCCCTCCCCCTATGCCAGGACTTCCTGGAACTGGTGTGCTCCTCCTGGAGCAACCCAACGCCTGCACCCTCAGCCTCCAGAAAAGCAGAGTCTCTGCTTCTTACTGCAGGAGCCCAAGAAGCAGGCCTAGGCGTATTCCCCACTATCAGGGACATGGTCACGGTTTTGGTGCAAGGTTCCACCTTCACCAAGGGGGGTAAGGACCCAACCTGTCCGTCCAAGCCTTGCAGAACGACAGATGCGATGCTCAAAAAAGCTTATGCATCGGTAGTGCTTTCGGCCCGAGCAGCAAATGCCATGGCCATACTGATGGTCTACCAGAATCAGTTGGCAGAGAGAGTGCAGGAGTGGGCTACACAAGCTGAACATCGCCTTCCACCCCAGAATAGACAAGCACAGAGGCAGAGGCAGGGCCAGTGGCAGGGGACCACCGCAGGCCAGGGATAACCGGTTTTCCAGCTGGAGACCAAGGCCAGGGCCTAAGAAAGACCCACCCCCTCCCAAGCCCAAGGGAGACTGCCCCTGAGGGGCCCCGGCTGCCACCAAACCCCCCCACAACCGGACTTACCAACGGCAACGACCCATGGTTAGCCTGCACCTAGGACTCCTGGGTCCTATTGACAAGGAGACATGGAGACGCTTTACAATTCCACATAGGTCCACCACCCTTCAAGGGTGTGTTCCCCACCACTGTTGAACCAGCTAGGGCGATACTTCTTCAACAGGAGATCGCCAATCTTCAAAGGAAGAACGCTGTGCACTTGGTAATCCCAAGCGATGCCCTCAGAGGCTTTTACTCCAGGTACTTCCTGGTTCCCAAAAGGGACAGCGATTTCAGACCAATGATGGACCTCAGGGTCCTCAACTTGTTCCTAAAACAGAGGAATTTCAACATGTTGACAACACAGCGTATCATCCAGTCCGTCCAACCTGGTGACTGGTTCACATCGATCGACCTGCAAGATGCCTACTTTCACGTCCCGATCCGTCCCGCACACAGAAAATATCTGCGCTTCGCCTTTTAAAGCAACGTGTATAAATTATGCATGCTGCCTTTTGGCCTCTCACTGGCGCAGCACACTTTTTCAAAGTGCATGGATGGAGCACTATCTCCACTCAGGCTGTGGGGTATTCAGATCCTAAACTATCTGGACGATTGGCTAGTTTGCGCATTCAAAACCACGCGCAGAGGTTCACACAAAACATGTCATAAATCATGTGATGAAGTTAAGGCTCTCAATACCTCAACAGAAGAGCAACTTTGTACCTTCTCAGTCCACAGTGTTCCTGGGGATCAAACTGAACTCTGAGCATGCTTGCCTCACTGTCGGAAGACAAGATTCGGTCGTTGGAGGCCACACTCTCCCTATTCAGAGAGGATGCTCTCCTACAGGTCAGAACATATCAAAGGTTAGTGGGGCTGCCTCGAGAATCTGTCCACTAAGGCTGCTGAGAATGTGCCTGCTTCAAGTCTGGGTAAATACACTCAAGGTTCACCCAGTCCTAGATTGGTACCAGCTGGTGCGAGTGTCCAGACAATACCGGAAGACACTGGAGTGGTGGCTCCGTCCCGGCAATCCTCGCCTCCGATCCCCTCACAGAAGGGAAGTGGTCACTACAGATGCCTCCAGCCTGGGCTAGGGAGCGGTCTAGAATGGGAGAGGAATAAGAAGTCAGTGGAAGAGACATTGGCAGCAAGTGCACATAAAGGCTCAAGACCTGCAAGCAGTAACCCTGGCGTTATCTCATTTTCAACATCAGTTCGTGCACAAACATGTGTTGGTCTGGACGGACAATACTACAGTGGTAGCCTACATAAACCACCAAGGCGGCCTGCACTCGTCAGGCTTTCAGCATGCAGCACACAGACTCCTCTCCTGGACGCACAGAAACTTGTGTTCCATCAGGGCAGTTCACCTCCCCGGTGTGGACAATAAGGCAGCAGACATACTGTCCAGAAGAGCCCCAGACAGCTCGGAATGGAGACTGCATTCTCAAGTGGTGAAACAGATTTGGGAGAGGTTCCTTACTGCACGGGTCGACCTCTTTGCCACAGCCGAGTCCACTCATTGCCCCCTATGGTTCTCCATAGAGAGAGACGGGGGCCCCCTGGGAGTAGACATGCTAGCCCACCCCTGGCCACAGGGGCTCTTGTATGCATTCCCTATGTTACTGTTACTACCCCTGACATTAGAAAAGATCAGGGTGGAGAGAGCACAGGTTCTGTTGGTTGCACACAGATAGCCAAGGAGCACCTGGTTTGCTCTTCTCTCCACCATGTTGTCGGGTCAACCGTGGCAGCTCCCACTGCGCAAGGACCTCTTGAGCCAAGTGGAGAGGCTATTATGACACCAGAACCCAGCCCAGCACCAATTCTGGGTCTGGCCTTTGAACGAAGCCATCTATTCAGACGAGGTTTGCCAGATGCAGTGGTAGAAACACTACAGTCTGCTAAGGCGCCGAGCACTAGAGCCCATTACTGGAAAGTTTTCCAAGATTGGTGCATTGCCGAAGGTCACGATCCTGTGACATGTCCTATTGGGACAATATTAACCTTCTTACAACACCTGTTTGACGCAGGAAAATCAGCATCCACTTTGAAGGTATACCTGGCAGCAATATCAGTGTGCCACGACAAAATTGACTCTGTGTCCAAGGGGGCACACAACCTGGCAGTGCAATTTCTTAAAGCAGCTTGGAGGCTTCCTCCTCCCATGAAAAGTATGGTCCCCAAGTGGGATTTAGAACTGGTACTGTGGGTTTACTCGCGGGTAACATTAAGAACAAATCCAGCCTTTTTGCCAAAGGTGGTATCTTCATTCCATATTAACCAACCAGTGGTTTTGGAAACTTTCAGACCTCCCCCGCACGAGTCAGAGGAGGACCGTAGACAGCACATGCGTTGCCCAGTTCGGGCTCTGCATTGTTACCTGGATAGGACAGTGTCCTGGAGTCCAACAAGCTGTTTGTCTGCCATGGGTCCCGCTTTAGAGTTCAGGCCCTATTGAAGCAACGTCTAGCGCATTGGATGGCAGATGCTATACGCTTGGCATATGAACAGACAGACTCCCCCTTACTGGGGGACATTAGGGCCCATTCTACCAGGGACCAGGCAACTTTGTGGGCTTTCCTTCATGGCGCCTCCTTAGATGAGCTATGCAATGCTGCTAGTCAGACATTTGCGCGTTTCTACTGCCTTGATGTTGCAAACCGAGCGAGACCCTTTTTGTTGCAGGCGGCATGCCCTTAGGCGTCATGTGGGCTCTAAGGCTATCGCCGTGGGGCTGTACTGTCGGTAATCTGGAGCCACAACAGCTTTGGTACAGCTTCTCATTCGGTAATGGTTGTCATTCCATTGAAAGGGAACATTAGGCTATTACCATAACCCTGGTTCCCTGAAAACGAACGACAACCATTACCCTTCAAGGCGTGTCCCCAGCTGATGATATGCTATATGCTACTATGAGGACGTCCCTCTTCAGCAGGAGGTGGGAGGGTCTTCCTTCTTACAGCAGGGCCCTGATAGGGCAGCTTTTTTATATATGCTCAGTGAATGACGATCAGAGAGGGCTCTTCCCATTCGGTAATGGTTGTCATTCTTTTTCAGGGAAGAGGGTTAAGGTAATAACCTAATCTTGTAGCAATTCACTTGCTCCATAAAGTGGGTGTAAGTTTCACCCACCTGTCCCTTTAATTAGGGTCAGTAGCCTGGCCAGGTTAAAACTTAATTTCCCATATTTCCTTGCTATCATTCTATGTTCATCCTCTCCCTCCATTGGCTCATTCAGATATCAACTCCTCCAATCTCAGAGCTCCTTGGAAGCCAAAACCGTTATTAAAGCTGGCTGGCTACACCAGGGGAGAACTCTCTTTTCTCTTGAGGAATCAATTTTACAAATAACAGCATATTACTTAATTACAGTGTAACTTTAACTTTATTTTAGATAATTCCTGGTGCATCCATTTACTCTTTTGTTAATCTTGTACTTTGTCTAAACCTTTCTTTTTTGTTTACAGTGTTACTTGTTTAAAGTTAGTTGCTGTTCAAGGTCTGTTTATGGTTTGTTTTTGTAGTGTGTTCAGTCTCCATTTCGTTCCTGATCCTCCTGATATTTTCCAAACAGCTGTTCACCATTCAACCCGGTACTACTCAACAGATTCACCATTTTCTACCATCGCTATTTTTTCATCAATCTTCATCCATCATCATCAGTACAGGACTCTATTTGGGACTTCATTATTTGTTGGTGAGATTATTCCTTTTCTGTTTGCTGTTTTTTTCTACTTTACTTTGATACTTTGGTTCCTGTAATTTTGGTTTTGTTCTTTTGTTACTTTGGATTACATGTGCATTGCTTCACTGGACTTGTTAGGCCTAAATTTCATTTGTCTTTGTAATTGTTTTCTCCATATATTTATTCATTCACCTTTGTCTTTTTGGCCTGTCAGTGTGTTGGTTTTGTGTTGGTGTGGTGTGTGTGTGGGTGGGTTTATTGGAGGCCCACCGGACACCACATTCATTTCACTTTAGCGTTTGTTTGGATGTTTGTTTAGTTCATGTTACTTTCTTACTCACCTGTACCTTCCACTAAATGTTCTCTACAATAAGTTGTTGTCCTTATATTTCATTTATTACATTAAAGTTTACAACAATAAATTGTTTGTTTGTGAAATTGACACCTCTGACATCCCTGCTTTTGCTGTCTGGCTCTCTTGCTGACTTAGTTATAGATATTGGACCAGTAGTATCTCCTTAGGGAGGACAGTACAACTGCTTTTCAGTTGTGCAGTGTGATCGTTACAAAACCTAACCTAAGGTTAGGGTGTATCTGGGTATGGGTCGATCTTATAGAAGGAATAAGCTTTCTATACACACACACACACACACACACACACACACACACACACACACATATATATATATATATATATATATATATATATATATATATATATATATATATATATATATATATATATATATATATATATATATATAGAGTATTGAAAGGATAAGTGTCCACCCCCTTGTAATAGCAATCCTACATTAGCTCAGATGTAACCAATCGCCTTAAAAATCACACACCAAGTTAAGTGGCCTCCACCTTTGTTAGTGTAGTGATTCACATGATTTCACGATAAATTCGGCAGTTCCTGTAGGTTCTCTTTGCTGGATAGTGCATTTCAAAGCAAAGACTCAACCATGAGCACCAATGCTCTTTCAAAAGAACTCCGGGACAAAGTTGTTGAAAGGCACAGATCGGGATGGGTATAAAAAAAATATCAAAAGCCTTGAATATCCCTTTGAACACGGTCAAGACAATTAAGAAGTAGAAGGTGTATGGCACCACTAAGACCCTGCCTAGATCAGGCCATCCCTCCAAACTGGATGACCGAGCAAGAAGGAGACTGATTAGAGAGGCAACCAAGAGGCCAATGGCAACTTTGTAAGCGCTACAGACTTTTATGGCCAAGACTGGTCAAAGTGTGCATGTGACAACAATATCCCAAGCACTCCACAAATCTGGACTGTATGGTAGGGTGACGAGAAGGAAGCCATTATTCAAGAAAGCCCACCTTGAATCCCGTTTGAAGTATGCAAAAAAACACTCAGGAGATTATGCAGCCACGTGGCAAACAGTTTTGTGATCTGACAAAACTAAAATGGAACTTTTTGGCCTAAATGCAAAGCGTTATGTTTGGCGCAAACCCAACATAGTGCATCACCTAAAGAACACCATCCCTACTGTGAATCATGGTTGTGGCACCATCTTGTTATGGGGATGTTTCTCATCGGCAGGGACTGGGGAACTTGTCAGGATAGAAGGGAAAATGAATGGAGCAAAGTACAAAGAAGTTCTTGAGGAAAACCTACTGACCTTTGCAAGAAAGCTGAAACTGGGATGGAAGTTTACCTTTCAGCATGACAACGACCCAAAGCACACAGCCAAAGCTACACTGGAGTGGCTAAGGAACAAAAATGTAAATGTCCCTGAGTGGCCCAGTCAGAGCCCCGACCTAAATCCAATCGAAAGTTTTTGGCATGACTTGAAGATTGCAGTCCATCAATGCTCCCCAAGGAACATGACAGAGCTTGAACAGTTTTGTAAAGAATAATGGTCAAATATTCCCAAATCTAGGTGTGCAAAGTTGGTAGAGACCTATCCCAACAGATTCACAGCTGCAACTGGTGCCAAAGATGCTTCCACCAGGTATTAACTCGGGGGGGGGGGGGGGGGGTATAGACTTTCAGTTTTATATTTTTAATATATAACTTTTTTCTCAATAAAAACTTGAGTACATAACTGGAAAATAAATCCTCATTTATATGCATGAAACTGAGGCACTGACACAACAAAATGTGAAAAAAGTTCAAAGGGGTGTAGACTTTCTATAGGCACTGTATATATATATATATATATATATATATATATATATATATATATATATATATATATATATATATATATTGCTATTTTTTTTAAAGTAAAACATTATGGCTTTGAGCTTTAGGTATTATATATTGTGCGTATTTTAGGTGGATGACAAACATGCTTGGGTGATAAATGCTGTACTGTATGTCTTCCCGTCTATTAACAGTGATAACTCATTTTCTTTCCATCCCTAGTGATACAAATGAAGTAGACATCCCTCCAAACACATGAGTGGGCACTAAACGTTACATGCCTCCAGAGGTGCTGGATGAGACCCTTAATAGGAATCACTTCCAGTCCTATATCATGGCTGACTTGTACAGCTTCGGGCTGATTCTCTGGGAGATATCAAGAAGATGCGCGTCAGGGGGTGAGGATCACTTCTTTAAACTGGACTAATTGAACTCTGATTTTTTCCTTTCATTTACTTAACTCCCTTTTGGATATGAACCTTTTAAATTAATGACACCCTTAAGCCCCATATGTTAAAAATGAATTTAAAGTCATTTTAGGAATTGATTTGTGCTTGTGTTTATATATACAAATGTTAGTTTATTAGTTTATATGTTTCTTACATTTGTAGTTGAAATACTGTTTTCTTCAAGGTATAGTGGAAGAATATCGGTTACCTTATCATAACTTAATACCCACTGATCCCTGTTATGAAGATATGAGAGATGTTGTTTGTATGTTAAGACCATCGTTCCCTAATAGGTGGAGCAGTGATGAGGTAAATCATTTTAACAAAATGCAATACTGGTGAAGGTATCTGGGTTCAATAGGTGTGTGCAGGGGTCTCAATGAATGCACCACCAATTCAGTATACCAGTCTGTAAGAGTCTCAGGGTATACAAGACCAGTACTCAATGATTACCACCACAAATTCCTCATGGGAAGTTGATTTTTAAAATCAGCAGAATAAAATGTAGATAATTCTTAGAAACTGATGGGGTTTGTTACAATTCAGTAATATCGGACACATGGTAAGCTCTAGTGTTTTTGTTGGTAATGGGTTCTAACTTGCAGGGTCAATCACAAAGTCTTAGTCTTGCCATTTTTCTGGTTGACTTTTCTACAGTAATAAAAGTAATTTTTGCAGTATTGGATGATGTAGTAGTCGTGCTTATGGTAGGGGATTGTGGCAAAGTGGTTTGCAGTGTGCAGGTGCAGATGTGATGCAATGCTTAAACAGATGACAGAGAACAAAGTTCACGGTCCAAACAATTCTTTATTTGTTTTTATAATCCAGCTAATTTGGTGATAATAATAATCCGCTTTGTTGCAAGTGGTGAAATGCAATCTGTTAGTGAACAGTACTGCAGTGCTGTCCTGGCAAGAGCTGGCCTTTAGCGACAGCTCCCGGAATGTTTAGCTGTCTAATAATAACAAACGTGTACATTTAGAACAGCAAACAAAAAGATTCAAAACACTCAGTTACTCTACAGTCCTTCAGTGGTTCTCTCAACCATAACAAAGGCACAATTTGCTTTGCCACATCCCCTGTTTATACCTTCAGCCACACTCCTTGGTTAGAATGCCATCACTTTTCCTCCAATCCACGATTACCATATCGCCTCCCTTGGTGTACTGTGGCTCCACCCCATTTCTAGATGGCCGACTTCCACCTTTTTCTGGAATGACTTGCAAACCATCCACAGTACATATTCCAGATAATTCTGTTCCTAATGTTTCATTTCTTAAACTGACAACTTTGCTATTTCCTTCACAGTGCTTGAGACAAATGGATAAACTAATGACAGAGTGCTGGGCCCACAACCCTTCTTCTCACCTTACAGTCCTGAGAGTTAGGAAGACCCTTGCAAAGATGTCAGAGTCACAAGACATAAAGCTTTGATTTGACAAAGGCATTTGAAAAGAAAGGCATATGTCCAAAGAGCCTCTTTTGCTCCGACCCAATAATTATGGGCAAGAGACCAGGCTATAGAATCATTCCAAACTAACCTGAGTGCTGATGCCATTGCCACCAAGCAATGAACTAAGTCCACTGAGGAGTGCTGCTTAAAGAAACTAATGGAAGACTAATTCATCCAAAATTGTTTGCTTGAGTTAGATGATACAGTTTCAAGCAAATGCTGCTTTCCCTTAAAGACTTTTATTTTTTTTTTAAAAATGCTATTGGTAAGAGACTGGCTTACATTCATAAGACTTAAAAATAATTAAGTACAGTCACTGAATGAAGAGGCAATGGTGCCTTGTGAGAGAAAGTGAGACCATTTTGCTTTTGGCAAAAATACTTAAGTTAAAGCAGGCTGTGAACAAAAACTTTTTTTAGACAATCTGAAGATCCACTGTACAATGCAAAAGTATCTAACAGTTAGTCCAGGGTTTTATGCTTTTTGAAAGCCACTGTGCACCCTTTTCCCTGCTGTAATACTAAATGTAAGAATGTATTATCTCAGAGAAAAGCTATAACATAAATCTAAGACTAATGTAACTGGGGTATGTCAAGTAATTTAATTGAAAAAACCATTGAAAAATAGTCTTCCAATATATATATATATATATATATATATATATATATATATATATATATATATATATATTATATATATACACACACACACACACACACACACACACACTACCAGTCAAAAGTTTTAGAACACCCCCATTTTTCCATTTTTTATTGAAATTTAAGTAGTTCAAGTCCAATGAATAACCTGAAATGGTACAAAGGTAAGCAGTAAACTGCTAGAGGTTAAAAAAAAAAAAAAAGTTTAGGTTACCAAAAACTGAAAAATAATGTACTTTTCAGACTTATACAACAAGGCCCTTTTCAGGGAAAAAGTAGTGGGTTAACAACTTACAACTGTTCTGCAGCAATGGAAGTAAACTGAGCTTTGAAAGTTGATGCTAACAATTCCTACAGGTGTCACAACTTTTGTTGATTACTTATAAACCCTCTGTCTGTATAAAAGCAGTAGTAGTAGCAGAAAGTGGTATATTGCTATCATAATAGCAAGAAAAAGACAATTAACAAAGGAAGACAGACAGACAGACAGACAGACAGACAGACCAGTATAACCCTTAAAAGTGTAGGACTTTCCTTTAGAGAAATTGCAAAGAAAGCCAAGGTGTCAGTGAGTACAGTTTCCTACACCATCAAAAGGCACTTGGAAACTGGAGGAAACTGACAGGAAGAGGTCTGGCAAACCCAAAGCCACAACAGAATCACAAGACAAGTTTCTGAGAGTCAACAGCTTGCGTGATAGGTGGCTCATAGGACAACAGCTTCAAGCACAGCTTAACACTGGTCGATGTAAGCAAGTCTGAGTTCAACTGTGAAGAGAAGACTTCGAGCTGCAGGTTTGACAGGTCGAGTGGCAGTAAGAAAGCCATTGCTAAGATGGCAAAATAAGAAAAAGAGGCTTGCCTGGGCCATGAAGCACCGCCAGTGGACTACTGAAGACTGGAAGGTCTTATGGACCGATGAATCAGAATTTGAAATCTTCGGTTCATCACGCAGGGTTTTTGTACACTGTCGAGTAGGCGAAAGGATGGTTCCTCGGTGTGTGGCACCAACTGTCAAACATGGGGGGAGGAAGCGTGATGGTCTAGGGTTCTTTTGCTGGATCCAGAGTCGGCGACTTGCACAGAGTGAGTGGCACCTTGAACCAAAACGGCTACCACAGCATTTTGCAGCACCATGCAATACCCTCTCGTATACGCCTAGTTGGTCAGGGGTTCAGCCTAGAGCAAGATAATGACCCAAAACATACCTCCAGGTTATGTCAGAACTACCTTAGAAGAAAAGAACAAGACGGTAGGCTTCAAATCATGGAATGGCCAGCACAGTCTCCAGACTTAAACCCCATCGAGCTGGTTTGGGATGAACTGGACAGAAGGGTGAAAGCAAAGCAACGTACAAGTGCAACACATTTGTGGGAACTTCTGCAACAGTGTTGGGAAGAACTTTGCGAACAATATTTGATTTCCATTGTAGAAAGAATGCCACAAGTGTGTTCGGCTGTTATATCTGCAAAAGGTGGCTACTTTGAGTCAAAAATTTAGATTATATTTTGTTAAACAAAACGATTCCATGATTTCTTTTTTATCTCCAATTGTTTATTTGTTCTATGCTTTAATTTCAGAGTACATCGAGACATTAAACTGCGTAAATTTCAATAAAAATGCCATCACATACATCATCTATATATATATATATATATATATATATATAATATATATATAGTATATATAGTATATATATACTATATATGATTATATTAATAATCAGTGACTAAACCATCCAGTTTAATTATTTCTGTTCACTGATTTGGTAGGTCACTCAACTCTGGTCTTGGTTTAGAGGGTAAGTTATAGCTCCCTATCCAAATCCCTAGCTAAATGTTGTGTTCTAACTTACTAGACCGTACTTCTACGTGCTCTTGTCTCACATACTTTGTTCTGTAACCAACATGATGCATATCATAAAGGTTTAGTAAGTCTCCAGTTATTTATTTTATATTTTCATCAATTCTGTAACTTGGCAAATAATACCCTGCTAAATAAAATTTACATTTGTAAACAAGAGTATATTTTGTTATGAATACCATCCCCATTGTATAATTAAAAAAATGATCATAGATGCACTGAAACAGAAATGTCAAATATTCCCCTGAATCCTTCATACCATAATGTAGATGGTGTATCAAGCTAATTAACTTTGTGGTGTAATTTTATTATTTTGAGTAAAAAAAAATGAATTATTCTAACCTCCACAAAAGAGTGTGGTAGAGATTGGAATAAAATTATGTCTTAAAAACAAGCCCGTACTGAACCATTCCCCACTGTAGTCGGTACCTTTATCTCATCTTCATGGGTGAGTGGCCAGTTATCATTTTGACTGAAACTCCTGTGTGTTGTACATGCTCTCAGTTGCATTATGAGCTATTCTGGACCACTTTCAGAAGCAAATATGAATTTGACTTTGTAAAAAAAGAAATTCAGAAATGACTTCACTTACAACTTGTCATTGATAAATCACACGAGGCTAGTTAACAAAGATAGTTTTAAAAATGTTACCCATCAAACCTTTTAAATGTATGCCTGTGACAGGTGCGAATGGTGTGATGAATAAAATGATTGTCAAACAGTTATTTCTCCCAAGAAATCTGTGTTTTTAATGATATAACAAAAAGAGAACCACCCCTCTACCAGCAATGTTATCAGGGGGAACACGGCTGGTTTGCAAACCAAAACAAAAAGTACATTCATAATAATTCCCCAATTGATAGTCCTGTGCATGAATTGTGCTCTTAGATCCGCAGGGGGGTGTGTGCTGATGTCGTGAGGTAAAGGTAGTGCTCTGGTAAAGTGGGCAGACTCCGTGGTTGCAGTCCCCGGCTCCTCACTCCTCTTCTATAAAGACACAAAACACACAAGAAAACACATAGCAAAACAAAACCTGCTCCAGCCGTTAATTACGTTTCTCAGTGCAAGGCAGCGTACTGACATAGCTGCTTCCTCTTTGTACCAACAACCTCCTCCCTGCACCACCAAGGTACCCCCCTCAATAGAGCTCTCGTAATTAAAGTTTACCCACATCCTGAGTCCACCAATGCCTGGGTGCTCACATCACCAACCCGTACATTAACAATACAAGGCCCCTCCCAATCATTACCCCTGGACTTACGTGGTGCTGTCAGGACATAATGGGAGGCCATGCCACATTCCATTGCGACTGGGCAATTCCTGGTGAAGTGGCCGTCCTACTGGCACTGGTAACAGGTGGGGCAAAAAGGTGCCCATGGAGCTGGCATGTCCTGCTGCCAGTTCGACAACGGGGAGGAGTGATCTGCTCTTACCCCGCTGGGGGTCGCCCTCGATCTCCATTGTGTTGGAGGGAGGCCGCCTATGGGGTGACGTTGCAGTGCTGGTCCGTGGGTAGTGGGGGTGGTCCTGCCAATTGTGGTTCGTTGGAGGCAGGAGCAGGTGTGGTAACTACTGGAGGGGTAGGCAGTGCATCCTCGAACCCCTCAGCCAATCGGACTGCCGCATCCAGCATGGTGGGACGGTGGCGGCTGACCCAGTTCTGTGTGTCTGGCCCCAGCGCCTTTATGAATTGCTCAATAGCTATTAGCTCGGTGACCTTCTCAGCATTATTGGCATCGGTGAAAAGCCTACGGGTCACTTGGTCCATCTGCTGTTGCACCACTGTGCGAGGTCGCAGTCCTGGGGGTCGCTGGTATTCCTGGAACCAGCGGCGGTGCTAAATAAGCCTCGGGATCATCCTCCAGCGACATCTTCACCACCCTTATCTACGGTACTGGTGCCTCTGGTTCAGTCGCCGGTTCCCTCCCCCGATTGGCTTCCAGGAACTTGGCATGCATCTGCTCCATCATCGTCACCATCCCCTCCTGGTGTCTTCGCTCCTGTTCCTCCAACATTGCTCCCAACACAGCTACGTGCATCCTGAATCCCACTTCTGGTCACCAACTGTGACAGGTGTTAGTGGTGTGATGAACAGAATGATTGTCCAAACAGTTATTTCTCCCAAAACGTCTGTGTTTTTAATGATATAACAAAAAAGAGAACCACCCCTCTACCAGCAATGGTATCGGGGGGAACAAGGCTGGTTTGTGCAAACCAAAACAAAAAGTATATTCCCAATAATTCCCCAATCGATAGTCCTGTGCATGAATTGTGGGGGGTGGGGGGTGCTGGTGTCATGATTTGAAGGTAATGCTCTGGTAAAGCGGGCTGGCTCCGTGGCTGCAGTCCCCGGCTCCTCACTCCTCCTCTATAAAGACACAAAACACGCATGAAAACACATAGCAAAACAAACAAAACCCGCTCTGGCCGGTAATAACGTTTCTCAGCGCAAGGCAACGTACTGACGTAGCTGCTTTCTCTTTGTACCCACAACGTCCTCCCTGCAATCAACCCGTTGCCATGGTTTCTCCAATACAGAGCCATCCCGCAGCTGACTGCATTAGAGTCGTTCCAGGTACTTGCAGCTATGCGCTAATATGGTTCACCCCCTAATATGGTCACCTTCTGGTTTCCAGCTACCGTCCCGGTAGTCCATTGAGGAGGCAGCGTACCACTATCCTTACCCAGCGCCCTTTCGAATCGGGAAGGAGATTTACAACATTGATCCTTTCTCTCTTTATCACAATGCCCAATTCACATAATATTAATTTTATAAAACTTCAGCAGCAGAAATCACTGAATTAATCATTTATAACATGATCCCATCCTAGTGCAAATGGAAATTCTTAGAAGTTTAGGAACAGTGTTGGCAATAAAAGGCAACATGCGTTTATTTCACTGGCCACATTCAATTTAATATTATGCTTTGTTGTTTTCCAATCAGATCATTGTAATTTGTAATCCATGGTAACACTGTATCAATTTTTAAGAGTTGCCCAGTATGTACAGCTAATATTGGAAACCCATAAACCACAAAATATATGACTAAATTAAATTTGTTCAGTTAGAAGGACATTACAGGTAGCTATCTAATAATCAGCACATTTCTATATTCAGCCCACATTTACATCCCAGAAATGATGTTTTGAAGTCAGATACCCGTATTTTTTGTGAACAGTATATTCAGGGTTTGAAATTAATGGTGGCACATAGCCATCAAATATTTCTTTGGGTCTCCAAAATTACACCACCAGTAGCCCGGTAGGCCACCAAAAATGTTGCCAGTAAAGCAATTTAAAAATGCACCGATTGCAATCTCTATTAGCTAAATTACTACCAAGGAAGTATCCTGACTGATTTAAATTCTGCTGCTACCACTGGCGGTTTCAAAAGCTACTCAAAGTCAGACTTAAATCTACCAGTCATTAGTGGCTATTTCAAGTGCGACTCAAACAAAATGGAACCGAACTGTGGCTTGTGAATGTTTGTGATATGGCTGCATTTTTATAATACTACATTTTATGAATCTGACAATCTTAAAACAGGATCAGCACAACTGCTCTTGATCCCCAATTTTAAAACATTTTTGGCAGCAAGTATTATGCTGTCTAGATAAGAATGTTCATCAATCAATCAATCAATCAACCTTTATTTAATATAGCACCTTTCACAAAAGCAATGCTTCAAAGAAATATGAGTTCTGGTGATAAATCTTCCTCCCAACCTGTGAGGGCGCTAAAGAACGGGACATCTGGAAGGGCTGGCCTGACAGTTCGTTTCCGGGTCAGGGAAGTGGGTCAGCCTGGAAAGAAGCGAGACTCTGTTGTAAGACCGTATTGATTTGCAGGTAAACGAGAGGCAGCTGCAAGTAATAAGGCAGCTGCAACCGTTTACCTAGATATCATGCGGGATTACATATAGGGGCCAGGGTAACGCTGGTCTTTTCCTTCGTTTGGGTTAACGTTGGAGAGAGAAGGATCGAGAGAGGAGCTCTCGTTGTTGCAGAGAATTACGTGTTGTGTTTTGTTGTGTTTGTTTTGTAATTGTCTGCGTTTTGCACCACCAGACAGTTAACTCACCTATCCGGAGCTGTCGACCAGGGTCAGCACAATCCGGATCACCACTGCACGGAACCGTCACGAAATACAGTGTCTTCACCCACCACAAGCACGTCTGCACTCACCCAGGACTGGTGACCGTGTGTTCGTTTTGTTCGGGACTGTGTCTGTGTTATTGCTATCCCCGTGCTTTACACATTGTTGTGTATAGCCGGGGATTTATTATTTAACGGTCACCAGACCTGGATTATAAATAAAAGCACCTTTTCACTGGAAACTGTTGTCTGCCTGTCACTCCTGCATCGCATCACCGCTTTACCTGTTCCCCTCCACTAGCCACTTTGCCACAATGACTCAAAACAGAAAATACAAGCAGAAAATAAAATAATCACAGTAAATGAAAATACAGCAACCCAGTCTGCCAAATAGGGAACTCTACCACCTCAAATCAGTGTTTCAGATTTGGGAAATGAGTCAGAATTGGGGGATACAGATGCAGGTACATCAGTCTTTGTGCTGTCCAACATGGGCCCAAAGTGCAAGGGAAATGCTATGTATAGTGTTCAACGTTGTGTTTACATTTCATGTTGTGATTACAGTACCTATAGAAAGTCTACACCCCCTAGAACTTTTTTCACATTTTGTTGTGTCAGTGCCTCAGAGTTTCATGAATTGAATGAGGATTTTTTCCAGTTATCTACACACCATACTCCACATTGTTAATGGGAAAAAAGTTTTTATTGAGAAAAAAATGATATATTAAAAATCAAAACTGAAAGATCATAATTGGATAAGTCTCCATCCCCCTGAGTTAATACTTGGTGGAAGCACATTTGGCAGCAATTACAGCTGTGAGTCTGTTGGGATAGGTCTCTACCAACTTTGCACACCTAGATTTGACAATATTTGACCATTCTTCTTTACAAAACTGTTCAAGCTCTGTCAAGTTCCTTGGGGAGCGTTGACGGACAGCAATCTTCAAGTCATGCCACAAATTGTTGATTGGATCGAGGTTGGGGCTCTGACTGGGCCACTCAAGGACATTTACCTTTTTGTTCCTTAGCAACTCCAGTGTAGTTTTGGCTGTATGCTTTGGGTCGTTGTCATGCTGAAATATGAACTTCCGTCTCGTTTCAGCCTTCTTGCAGAGGGCAGCATGTTTTCTTCAAGGACTTCTCTGTGCTTTGTTCCATTCATTTTCCCTTCTATCCTGACAAGTGCCCCAGTCCCTGCTGATGAGAAACATCCCCATAACATGATGCTGGCACCACCATGCTTCACAGTAGGGATGGTGTTCTTTGGGTGATGCCCTGTGTCGTGTTTGCACCAAACAACGCTTTGCATTTAGACCAAAAATTTTTGTTTCATCAGACCACAAAACTTTTTGCCACATGGCTACAGTGTTTTTCTGCATACTTCAAATGGGATTCAAGGTGGGCTTTCTTTCCTTCTGGCCACCCTACCATACAGGCCAGATTTGTGGAGTGCTTGGGAAAATTTATCCTGAAATAATGTGAATCACTACAATTTAACACAGGTGGAGGCGACTGGTTACACCTTAGGGTGACCAGATAGCAAGAGTGAAAAATCGGGACACATTGGTGTGGGGAGGAAAGAAACATTGTTAAATGAACTACTGCACAGAGGAAGCGATGGAAACTACGTATCTTTCTTCTGTAGATAGGCTTTTTATTCCTTCTTCCTGGGTGCATTACACTTAGGCAAAAACAAAAACATAGATAAATATAATTTTAAAAAAAATACAAAAAATACTCAAAAGCAGTTACTTTCATGTTTACTGTTCAGATGACAAAGGTGTTTTAATCAGCCTGCCCTGGTTTTTCTGTGACCTGCTTTACCGTACGTAACAGGTGGGACACTCAGTGCTGCATTGATGTGAATTAGATTTGCTAAAATCTAGTTTTATACCAAAAATGGATAACAAAGCAAAACAAGCAAAGTATATTTTGGCTGAGGATTCTGTCATTTCCCAAAGAAACTGCATGCAGATGGAGATAATTGTATTGCACATCTTGTGACTTAAAGAAAATGTGATCGATCGCTATTTAGCTTCAGAATCACACATTAAACAAAAGGCTACTACAGAGGCTGCTGAACAGAACGTAAAACAAACAGCGTTCAGAAAACAAACTGGAAAGTCGGCGCAGACAATAAAGTATTCCTGTGTTGGTTGTGCCCAATTAAATCAGCACTACAGCTACAATCAACACAGCTACCTCGGTTCAAACAGCGTGCTGTTTACTTTTTAAATGCAGTTAGAATTAGAACCGAATAGGCACATTTTCTTGTTTTGACTTGGTACTGATAAAATAAATTCCTGGATGGGACAAATAACATGACAACCAACGTGCTGCTTATATGGACATTATTAAAGAATGACAGAAACCTTTGTGTAACCGAGTTTTGGGACTGTTTCGAATTGGTAAAGCTTTGCCTTACACTTCCAACCAATTCAGTGGATGCAGACGTGCAGTCTCAATGTATTGGCAAATCCACACCAGACAGAGAATGTCAGCAGCAACTGTTGGGGATGTTGCATGCTTGCCTTTAACAAATAACAGCACTCTGTTTCAGTAAGGAAGCAATTACCACAATTTTTAGGCTTTTATAGTGCTATGAAATATTATCTAGGTGTATTTGATGTTTAAACAAGTCCGCAAAAAGTCTGTGAAATCCTAATTATAACCCTAATCCTAACTGGATGACTTGGTCATGCGCATAACATCCTTTTTGCCAATGACATAACTGCAGAACTCCTTGCAGCACATGCTGAAATTCATTTTTACTTTTGAGCTTTGACTACTCGCACAAGCTTCAATTCACAGTCACATTAAATAATAATAATACTACTACTACTACTACTAATAATAATAATAATAATAATAATAATAATAATAATAATAATAATAATAATAATAATAATGTGTCCCACCGGCGTGATGCTTCACATAAACTCGCCACCGTGTGATGTTGCTCTCTTTTTTTACACAATTTACAAAATGGGATTGAATCCATTTTATTTTTTCCCCACTGCATTCAGTATGTGCACTGTGTGTTTTGCTTTTTAGTGACAGGCTCGTCAACACCAACCCCCATGACACTTTGCCAGTAAAACAAATGACGCATTCCGCATCATGTGATTGCAGGTTAACATGATTGGACAGCCGCATAGATGCTTAGATGCAATGCAAACAACACTCCCTAAACCAGTAGCGTATGCTGTTGCACCACGAGACAGTACAGCAGCTACATATACGAAACGCCTGGGTTTTCAACGTTTACTCTAGAAATCGGGACAAAGGTCGTCCCGACAGTACCTCGATCGGGACGCGGGACATAGCCCCTAATATCGGGACGATCACGATTTTATCGGGACATCTGGTCACCCTATTACACCAGAGGAAATTAAGATTTCTATTACAAGGGGGGTGGACACTTAGCCAACTAAACTATTTCAGTTTTTATTTTTATTAAATTTTCTGCAAATTTCTAGAATATTTTTTTCATTTGGAAGTTGTGGGGTAGGATGTGTAGATAAATGGAAAAATAAACTGTTTTAATGCAATTTTGAAAGGGGGTGTAGACTTTCTATAGGCATATATATATATATATATATATATATATATATATATATATATATATATATATATATATATATATATATATATATTCTATATATGTGGAATGGAATAAACAAGAACCAAAACAGTGAATTTTTTTTCATTGTACCTTGCCTGTCTTTTCCACATTCATTTTATTTGAAGTGTTTATTTGTGTTAAATTTTACAGTTTTCAATTGCTTTTTCAGCAAATAAAATAGAAAGCATAATTAAACCTCAATATTACTTGAAAATGTGTATTTTGTCATTTTGTTTATTGTGAAAAATAGAGATTGCATGGCAGGGATTAAAAATAAATAAACAATGTGATTTCTGCTTTTATGTACTGTTTATGCCTAAAAAATGACAAGAAAAAAACATTTGACTTAAACTACTGTAAGGCTCTTTTTTTAATTTACTGCTTAACGTTGCCCTGTCCTTGTAGCAGCATGGGTTGTTTCTACTTAAAATTAAGACTTTAATCTCAAGATTTTAATCATAGGTGCGAACTACAATCAACCCAACTAAAAACTGCTTCTAATCCCCAAAACTTCGGCTCAAGGTGTCGTCACAGTATGCCGTCTGGTGCACCTACAGTGGGGGGGGGGGGCGACTCTGTTCTTTGGTGAAATCAGAAGATTTCTACTACCTCTAGGATGTAGCCTGACCTGTATATTAATATCTGTAACCTGTATTTCATTGCTCAGAGTTGCTACGAATCCTTCCACCTTCCCGAGACTTGTAGGCTCACCTGCAGTATTTGTTGTTCAAACATTCAACCTGCAGAGACCTGTAGTATTATAGTATTGTATGTGATTGCATTCTGTACTGTCTTTGGATTAGATTTGTTCCTGAATTAAATTCGTTTGATTGAAAATTACCTGAGGAAGACTGACTTGTTATTTTTAAGAAGAAAACGAACCTTACAATTGGTGAGCCACGCCTGGTGGAGCTGAAACCCCAACCAGAGGACCTTCAAAGGAAAGACCCTTACAAGGACATGGACCCTGAAAAACCTGGATTAAGTGTAAACTGCTATGTTTGCGTAGGACAAGACTGCGGATCCTGTACTACATAGACCAGTTTTTGGATTGTGATTATTGTTAAAAGCAGAGTGTGCACACCCTGAATTAAACAAATCATTTGCTGAATTGAAAAGTTGAGTGATAATTAATAACGTTTTCTTTTGTGGTAAATAGCTTGAAGGCAAGCTGTCATGCATACCAAGATAAGATAGAAAAAATTCTAAAGATATGAAAAGAGGAAAAAAGAAAGCAGAAGGGAAGTGTAAGGATTTTAGTGAAATAATTAAAAGGAATGTACACGAATTTGCTTTGAATGCAGCAACCCAGTTGCAATTAAGAATGGAGAGAAAGTTAAAATAGTTACAAAAACAAGTGAAGACTTTTAAAAAAAAGTTAGAAAAGTACAAGGAGTGTATTATTGTTTAACACAGAGATGTTTAAATGTAAAAGCAGGCAAGGCAAGAGGTGCATCTGGTGATAAGAGTGTGATTCAGCAGTTAAAGAAAAGCTTACGATGTGCAGAGGACACATTACAGCAGTAGGGGTGCTTCCCATGTACAGGGAGGATGATGAAGACAGTAATACCGACTCAGATAGGGATGGTGATGACGATCACAAACCTAATGAGGAATGGAATTTGCATGATAACCTGAGTGCACAATCTAGTTGTTACCGTATGGCTCCAATAGTAGAAACTGTTACTCTCATTCTGTGCGAAAGCGTGGATGCTGATAGAATTTCCGCTTCTACCAGATTTGTACCGCTCTTCCTGAGTGAGAGAGAGGCCCTGGTTAAGCAAGTAGGAATGTTTAGCCCAAATCAACACGACTCGTTAATATTTTTGGGTACTCTGGAAATGGTCTTGGACCAACTTAGGCTAACCAATGCAGACGCCTGTATGTTGTTGTGCGCTTGTTTAGGGCCATCGCTTGGTACCAACCCTAACCCTATTAAGAATAAAAATGCAACTCAAGCTCAGAGGGCTTAACCCTTTAAGGACCGGGATGGTGTTAACACGATCATACTGAAGTGGACTTCTAGGACCGTGATAGTCTAAACATGATAAAAAAAAAGCCATTCGTTTTGTTGACTATAGGGCCATTGTACTTTGCAGTGCAGGCTTGAAACACATATTAATGGATAGGGGAGGGACTGACTTCACTTCCTGATAATTGTTTTTTTATTCCATTTGACTTCACTGAGAGGGGCATTTAGGCCCAAATTTATAAAGGGGAAAAACCGACCACAAAAAGCCACGTAATGTGTGTGTTCAGTACAACCGCACTCATCGTCAAAATAACAACCTATTTTATAATACTAATTAGGTAAAGCAGACGATTCGCAAATGTATGGCCGGTGAAGAGATTTTCTGTGGCCCTTGAGGAACTTTTCCCAAGAATGCAAGTTTTATGATTATAAGAGAAATTGTGATTTTTCATTTCCATTGTTTTCACTGATTTTGCTGTCCTCTTCACTTCTTAATCCTCGTCCCCACATTCCAATTAACTAATGTTACTATGTCATCTGGCAACAGAAGAGCGAGAGTGAGGCTGGCGTGAATTAAACCATCCAATTAAATTACAGATAACACAAAATAAGACAGATAACACTTCTTTAGCAAATTTTCACATCAGTGAACTAGTAGCCATACACTTTAGAACTCTTGCAGGGTGCCACGTGCAAAGGAATTTCCAAAAACAATGGACATATGAGTACTTTTTTGCTGAGTTTGATGGCAAAGCCATATGTCTTATTTGCAATGCCTCTGTTGCCGCTATGAAAGAGTATAATGTTCATTGTCATTATTGTGCAATGCACAAAGCTAAGTACTCCGAATTAGCAGGCACTGAGGAAAATAGAAAAAATGATTGGGGCAATTCAGTCACAACGAAGCATTTTCCAAACATGAGAAAAAAATGCAACAGTGTTGTGGAAGGCTAGTTACCTGATTTCCAAAGAGATCGCGTGTGCTGCAAAGCCATTCTCAGGCGGTGACTTTGTTAAGAAATGCATGCTAGGCAGCTGACACTTTGTGCCCTGAAAAGGAGAGTTTTGCAAATATAAGTTTGTCAAGGAATACGGTTGTGGAAAGCATAACTGACATGGCAAAAGACATAAAATCACAACTTTGTGAAAAATCAGACGAGTTCTGTGCCTTCTCAGTTGCAGTGGATATAGTCAATACAGCACAGCTTGCTATTTTTGTCAGAGGGGTTACGCAGGACTTTCACATTTTTGAGGAACTTTTATGTTTAGCAAGCATGGGTGACACGACCATTAGAAATGACATTTTCCACAAACTGAATGAAGAGTTGGGTTGCCATGGGAAAAACTCACTGGTGTCACCACCGACGGAGCGCCACCTATGACAGGTTGAATAAATGAGTTAACTAGGAGATTGAGGGAGAGATGCAATGAGCTCAACACAGACGAGCACATATTCTTAAATTGCATCATCCACAAAGAATCATTGTGCGGGAAGGTAGCTGAATTAGGCGACGTAATGAGCACAGTTTTTTAGTCCATTTTATTGGAAGCCGAGCTTTGCAACACCGTCAGTTTCGGGCTCTGTTAGCTGAGCTGTCATCACAGTACGATGACAAACAGTACTTCTCACAAGTACGTTGGTTGAGTCGTGGCACAGTTTTGAAGCAGTTCTTTAATTTGCATGACG